>NW_027528877.1:40318-81013 GCF_008692635.1 Crocuta crocuta | reverse complement strand
CCCCCCACATCCATCAGTCCTCAGTTTTTGTCAGCATTCAAGAGTCTCTCATGGTTTGCTTCTCTCCCTTTCCCCCACCATTTCCGCCCTTCTTCTCCCCCTTGTTCGTCCGTCAAGTTCCTCCTAATCCTCCTATACGTGCAAACATGTGATATCTGTCCTTCTCTGCCTGACTTATTTCGCTCAGCATAACACCCTCAAGGTCCATCCATGTTGCTACACATGGCCAGATTTCATTAGCAGCACTCTCCACAATAGCTAAAACATGGAAAGAGCCTAAGTGTCTATCAGCAGATGAATGGATCAAGAAGATGTGGTTTATCTATACCATGGAATACTACATGGCAATGAGAAACAATGGAGCCTGTTTCAGATTCTGTAGTCTCCCTCTCTCTCTGACCCTCTCCTGCTCATGCTGTCTCTCTCTCTCTCAGAAATAAATAAAAAATTTAAAAAAATTCTGATTTTTCTTAAGACCAGAAAAATACAAACACAACAACTCTTTTATGAAAATATGTGTACAAGGTTTGTGTAAACATATGTTTTCATTTCTCTCAGAGAAATGCTTAAACGTGTAAGAGGAAAAATTGATAAACTGGATCTCATCTCAGTGAAAAAGTTTTGCTTTGCCATGTAAAGAGGATGAAAATACAAGCTACAGAGTGGGAGAAAAATATTTCTAACCACATCTCGGATAAAAGGCTTGTGTGCAAAATACATGAGGAGCTCTCAAAACTGAACATTAAAAATCAAACAATCCAATTAGAATATGGGCAAAAGACATGAACAGACTTTTCACCTAAAAGGGTATACAGATGGCAAATAAGCACATGAAAAGACGTTGAACATCATTAACCATTAGGGAACTGCCAATTAAAACCTCAAAGAGATCTGACTACACACCTGTCAGAATGGCTAAAATTAAAAAAAAAATAGTAACAACATCAAAAACTGGTGAGGACGCGGGAAAGATACATCATTTATGCATTGTTGGTGGGAACGTAAAAACCGTATGGCCACTCTGAAAAAGAGTTTGGCGGTGACTTATAAAGCTAAATATTTGTATCAGTTTTTGGAAATAGGCTTCAATCATCATATAGAACATTCATGTCAAAAATGCTATAGGTAAAAATAATCTAACTTAATGTATCGATATTAGATATCTGTGCATTGCAGATGATAAACCATCCAGTAAAATAAATCTGATGCTCTGGTATTGAAAATATATTTGAGTTAACAGAGAAACCCCAGAACTGAGCAACACAATGACTGATAGAAATATGGGCATCAGTAATGTAAGTGATTGTGTTATGCAATCTGCAAAGTGCTAGAAGCATGCTGGATATAACTACAATAATTTATCTCACAGATTCATTGTAAGAATCAATTAGGTAATATACGTAAAGTCACTTTGAAAACTCGGGAAATACTGTAAGCATAGTAAATATTAAGAATTATTTTTACACCACTAAGTTAAATATCAGGGCATAGAAGTACATTTAAACATCTTAATTTTCCTGAATATACTCATTAATCTTTCAATCATTTGAAAACTGATCATTTTAATTAATTTCTTTTACCTTGATTGGATAAATATATTAGTATCTGTTTTTAAAATATAATGGGGACTCAGTCAGTCAGTCAAGAGTCTGACTTCAGCTGAGGTCATGATCTCGCAGTTTGTGAGTTTGAGCCTTGTGCTGGCTCTGTGCTGACAGCTCAGAGCCTAGAGCCTGTTTTGGATTCTGTGTCTCCCTTTCTCTCTGGGTCCCTCCCCTGTTCATGCTCTGTCTCTGTCTCTCAAAACTGAATAAACATGAAATTTTTAAAAAATATTATCAAGTTTCTAGTTATAATAAATTAGACTTATCATGCAGATTTGAGATTTTGGAGAATTTTAAATTTTTCCAACATCACTAAGGCCAGGCAGTTTTTTACTCAGATAAGCTCCTTTTCTATTTCTTTTTGACTGCCTTAGCTGCTGCCTTTGTCCTGGCCATCATCCTATCAGAATAACATTTTTTTAAGAATTTATTTATTTATTTAATGTTTTTATTTATTTCTGAGAGAGAGAGACAGACAGACGGCATGAGCAGGGGAGCGACAGAGGAGGGGGAGACACAGAATCTGAAACAGGCTCCAAGCTCTGAGCTGGCTGTCAGCACAGAGCCTGATTCAGGACTCAAACTCACCAACCATGAGATGATTACCTGAGCAGAAGTCGGACGCTTAACCGATTGAGCCACCCAGGTGCCCCAGTTGTTGTTTTCTTTTCTCTTATTTCTGACAGAGAGAGAGAGAGAGAGAGACAGCGTGAGTAGGGGAGGGTCAGAGAGAGAGGGAGACACAGAATCCGAAGCAGGCTCCAGAGCCCGATGCAGGGCTCGAACCCATGAACCGTGAGATCATGACGCGAGCTGAAGTCAGACATTTAACTGACTGAGCCACCCAAGTGCCACAAGAATAACATTTTAGCTACTCACTTTCCCTCTAGCCTCTGCTCTGTCTCTCAAAAATAAATAAACGTTTAAAAAGTAAAAAAATATATATCTTTCTAACACCGTAAGGCTGACATCCTGGTAATAGCCCTATTCCTTAGGATCACTCTTCTAGGCAATACTGACGAGGAGAAGCTGACACATGTATCCCAAACTCTACTTTCTATCATATATAGATATATACCCAGCTTTGCATTCCAACTCTACCACTTATGGGCTGTGTAGCCCTACTCAACCTCTCTGAGCTTCAATTTTTTCATTCGTAAAATAGAGATAAAAGACATACCTACCTCATAGTTTACTGTGAAGTATAAGTGAGTTATATAAAGCAGTTTGCATGTAGTGTCTGGCATGTAGTAAATTCTAGGTAGCTTTATTATTATTTATTTTAAGCCCGGGAATCAGAGCTGGTATGTCAAGAAACTATTTTTAGCAATTTAAAATTTGAAGGTTAAAGAGTTGTAGACATTACATAGAAAGCGTAAGGGGTGATCAAAAATGGCCCCTCTTCCTCCAAATAAATAAATGAAAAGTAAGTGTGTTAATGACTGGCTCAGAAACAATTCTATTAACTTCAGTTCCTTTTATGTACAGTTTGGTGTACTGGGCTGGTCCTAGAAATTGTTTATAAAATATTAGCCTAAGACCAGATACAGATGACAGATGAGAGAAGTAACAGATGATAGAGAAAAATCAATTTGAGTCTTGATATGTTCCTAGTATGTTTATTCCGAATTTTGGTGTAAAGCTATTGCAATCTAGAACCAGGCTTTTAACAACTAATTCTAAATGTACTAAAGTCTTTAGTGTGTTGAGTACTCTACTTAAACATCTGTGCAAAGTGTGACTATCTACAGCAATGCTATCTTTTCTCCACGTGGATCAGAGAAGTGTAGAACAACATTGTAATGAGGGGCTAGATAACCATTTAGAGAATGCACCTACCCAGTGATTATCTGGTTACCTCATTTCTTAAAATACCAGTTATTTACCTTGAGGGAAACAAGCTTTTTAATTATAATCATTATAATCCTACAATGTATTGCCATATGCTTCAAGATCTACCATTATTGTATTAACTCTATTATCCTAGACTCTGCTCTAATTAATAGTTCATCTTATGCCAAAACAGAGAGATTAGTTTGAGGTTTCCATAGGAAAACCCTAAAGAGGTCCTACCTTGTGACTGGTTGACTTCCTCTTTTGAGTCAATTTTATATAGTGCTCTGATAATCTATGTGCAACTGGTTTTATAAAATTTAGAGCAACTGTTACTCTAAGAAATAAATGTGCTATTAAAACATGATACATTAAACAATTAACATGATGTTTAAAATAAGTTCTCATAGTAAAATTTAGAGTTTTAGCATCCATATTTTACAAATGATAAATCAGTATCTTTCCAGGTATTTAATATTAAGGGCATGAGTATTGATTAATAGCCAAAGTAACAGTTATGCATATCACTCATGGATTTTGGATTTCCAATTAAGCAAATCTACTGTAAAGCTATATACTTCACAGTGAATTCATGGTGATTCTAGTTCATCTATCTACTTTTTAAGAAACTCAACTCCTGTAAGTGGTATAGTTATTCTGATAAGCCCAGTTATCAGTATACAGTACTCAGAAAACTATTTTGGTTATTTGAGCTCTATGAATTTTGAATTAATTTAAATTGAAAATGTGGCTTTTCGAGGAAGATGTCTATGTGAAAAAAATCCAAAATTTTGATTATGCTTTTTATAAATTCTTTCATAATCAAAGTGAAATACTAGAGAATGCATGCAGTTTTGGAGTCAGGTAGACCAGGGTCTTAGATCTGAATTCCTCAATTTGTCAACCACGTGACCTTGGAAAAGTCACTTGGCCTCCTGAACTACAAGTTTTTCATCTCTCAAATAAGAATAATTTGATTCAGTGATGTGTGGAAGCTTAGAGATAATGCATGTAAAGCGTCTGGCACAGGCCTGGCTTACAGCAGGTATCCACAATTGGGTGCTACCAATATTAAAAATCATAACATTAATAAAGACTCTAATGCAACATAACAATACTAAAACTATTAATTAAACTAATCATAATATGTCAAGATTAAATAGTTTAGAGTCAGTAGGTAATAACTACTCCTAGACTGACACTCAATCTTACCATAGAAAATAAGTGGAGCGCTTTTTCTTTCTGTCAACATAAAAGTATTTTCCTGCATCAAGAGTCCCATGTTTAACAACAAGGTTGTATCATTTATCCATTAATTCACTTGTGCACCCTGGCCTTCGCAGCCCTCCATAATTGATGTTCCTCTACCCTCCACCTCTCTGAATTTGATTTTCCTCTCCAAAGGGATTGAAAGGTGGCACACAAGAGTCTTACTTAGTAGATGCTTATCTATCTCTTTTATATATTCAAAGAATAGTCGGTAAAAATAACATGTTTTAAGATATGGGTGATTTCCAGGGGGATAGAGGGGAAAAATAAAATATGACGAGCTTAGGACAATCTACTGAAGAGAGTGCAATTCTTACAGCTATAGCAAGAGAGAATGATTAAATTTTATCAATTATCCTCATTTTAAAAATGGTGATAAAATATTAATCTCTTAAGATTATTTGAAGAATTAAACTTTTCCTGGCAAGTAAAAAGTACTTATGAACTATCAGCAATTACGATAATTATAGTTGTGGTAATGACGACGATGATGATGGAGAGTTTTGAGATGCGAGAAGGGTGATTTGATAGGACATATTTAGGGCTTTATAAAAATTTTCTTAAATAAATGGCATCACATTCCGGTATTCCTACATAGAACAGATATCCAAGATAAACATTCTGCCTCTAGAAGATACATATTTTAACATCTAATTATTTAGATGTACCACATAATTAGGAAGCAGGAAGAACAGATCCGTAAGTGTGTAAAAATATAAGGGAAATTATCTATCTGAGATGCAACACATATAATACTCATACAATTGAAACAGCATAAAGTATGATGTAAATCATTTTACTAAGTCAGATTAAAGGTGCTATTACTCATGGTTATGTAATACTATCTGTAATTTCTGTGTTAAACTTGACATTATAAATCCTTTAATCTGCGTATTTAAAAGCCATTCTATGGCTCATTTTTCAAACAGATTCCCGTTAACACATTTACTGCTAATGAACCACTAACGTGTTCTCTCTTTCCTAGATAAACGCTGTTGACCAACATTATTATTTGCTCCTCATATAATTATTTTTTTGGCTTTTTAATTTAATTGCTTCAATAAAAAATACACCAATAATGCATTTTTAATTACACTTCCCAGGTGACCTATGTAAAAAGAGGTTTTCTAATGAAGCCACAATAATTAGCCTGTCACAGTCCAGTTTGGGGCTATTGTCTGGTTGTCCTTTCCATGGCTCGTTGCGGCATGACTAGAATTCTAAAGACCTTGTGTATTATCTCCCATAATACTTAGGAAGGTATTAAAAATGTGTGCAATACTGGCAGAAGCAGGCTTTCTAATTATTGTCAGCTATTTCTAGTGTGACGTGGTCAATTCCCTCGAGAACAGAAACAACAGCCCACTCCAGGGTTTGTAATAGGCCCTAGAGCCTAAGTAGTTGTAGACAGAACTGTTTCCCTCCGGATAGATAATTGGTTTACACAGCAGCTCAACATCTGAACCAAATCCATTTTTTTCCTATTGTGATTTCACTGTTTACTCTAATATACATAAACTATTTTGATATATTAAATAGCATGTGACTCATTCTTTAATAGCTGAGTAAATTTGCATGTTCTGCCTCACCTGGAATACTAATGGCTATTATGTCTGCCTATTTTTCATGCATGAAATATTAAATATTTGGTTTGTTAAGCACACACGCTTACTGTAAATAATGCATTCTGGCAACTTGTTAAGTACGATTATCCTTTAGTTTCATTTTTTCATGGATGAAATGTGGCTTTAACTTAAAGGGAAATGCAGAGGATTTCCAAGAAATTTAAGGATGGTTGTCCTTATTAGTGCAGTACTACCAATTATTGAGAAGTATTTGTTAGTGTTTATATAGTACTATTAATAGTAACCTAGTGACACTTTACTGTGCAAACAAAGATAGTATATCAGGTTCTCCTGAGTGTGCAGATACCTTGCTTCACAGCAGTAAGTAAATGGATTGTGGCATATTCAAGTTTCAGCTAGACTTGTTTTTAATATTTCTCATCCCTAGCAGGTAAACTGCTATTGATATGTGCTGTGAGCAAATCCTACTGTAAATGCTTTTCTTTTAAATTTATATCAGATGTTCAAGTCACCACTTTCCCCCCTCCGTCCCAAAGTGGCTAGATGTAAAGAGCATTATGACACATAAGAAGGCCAGCAGAATCTGGAACAGACTTTCTACTGTTTTATACAATCTTTTCCTCCAACCCCTTTTCTCTTCCCTCCCACAGGACAGTATCATAATCATCTGATGCTTTCTGTCTTGCCCTGAATATGAGCCTTTTCTGTGTGTGCCCAGTGGAATTGTGTGTGAGGCATTTGTTACTTCTCAATAGGATAGATCCACTAGCCCTCCGTATTTCCCTCTGCTACTAAGGAGACCCCGTTAGAAAATCCTGGGGACTCAGAATGATAGAGTTATTTGCCAACTTGTATTTAACGTCACGTGAAGGAGCACAGAGATGATATGTTATGACACTGTGGTTTTTATTCTCACAGAAATAAACACATTATCTTCAATGAATAAGAACGTAAAGTGAGAACTAAAATGCTATGTTGTATCCCAGCAAATTAATTGTTTTCCCTGGGTTTTACCATCATGTCCAACTGAAAGGTACTCTTCCCCACCTCACAGCAAATGGTACAAAATAGATCCATGACTTCAGGCAAGCTCCTAATCGCTCTGAGCCTCAGTTCTGTCATCTGTAAAAGAAAAAAATGACAATGACTTCATAAAGGGATAAATAAAGGTATTATTAAAGTGCACAGCATAGCACTCAAAAATAGGACACTCAATAAGTGTTTAGTTCTTCAATTCATGTGTTTTTTATGTTCAATTCTCTTTTAATGAGGTTAAGACAAAACATTTCATAAATAGATATATAACTATGATTTTAATCAGAGATGCAGAATTTGCCCTTTGGGGAAAAAAATGTTCCAAATACTCTACCTCTACTGTATGTGTTTGACATTGTATGATATGTGCCTACCTATTTGCCATTTTGAATTTTTAAATACTCATTTGTATTTTAATAGGCATTCAGTGAGGATTGATCCAAAAGTGTTTTAGCAGATGATAAATATCTAGAAAATAGCAAAAAACATACTAAGATTAAAGCACTTTCCTTCATTAAAAAAAGAATTTCTTAGAAAAACAGAGTAAAAAAATCAGTCATGTGAGTGGTCAAATATCACCTTTTGGCATTCTAATAAACTGTTGCTTAGATAAAAATATCAAGCTATTACTAATGGCTATTAATGTGTACATGCTTCATGTAATTTTATAGTATCTTATTTTAATATCTGTAATTTTAATGAATTGCAATTTAGGAAAGAAACAATTTTCATTTACTTTATATAACATAATTATGGATCAAATTAACCCCACACTAGTCTTAATTACATTTAGTTTCATTTGGCTGATCAAGCAATTAACATGCCACTGTATTTTGGAAGTAAAAACCAAGTGGTTATGGTCTTTCCTCCAAAAAACATGTACTTGCTGAAGTGTAGCCACCATGTAAGATTATTTCTTACAATGTGTGTGTGTGTGTGTGTGTGTGTGTGTGTGTGTGTGTAAAATTTGTTTTTGGTTTGCTCAAGCCCAGCACTATGTTCCTGCTCCAGAGAAGGTATAATGAGGAAGTGCTGCACCTGGGTCCTGCTATGTGCTACTGCTTAATAATCCTTCCTTCATGCCACCCTTTATCTGCTGCATTCACATGGGTTTTCATGCATTTCTTTTTTAATTGGAACTAATTTTAGGTTTGCCATTACTTGTGATTAAACATCCTCTTTACCACACATATATTTCCTTCCATTTATGTATTGTTACCTTCACAATCTTCTTTAGAAGAGAATGATTTGTCAGGGAGAGACCATCTTTTTACTCCATTAGCTAAGTTATATCTGTAAGGAGCATAATTTTAACGGCAATAAAAAATATTGGCTTTAATAATAATAGCATTCAGGACCATATGAGTATCACTGCAACTAATCCTTTTCAACTAATTGAAAATGAAAATGGCCCTTTGCAATATGTGTGTATTGTGAATAATCCTAATTAGGATAATGCAAGGTTATTTTAGCACAGTTCAGAGGCAGGGTACAGTCTCAGAAAAACAGCTGAGCTGAAGCAGAGTCCATTTAGAGTTGCCTTGGAGCCTATGAGAAGGCACAAACTTGGGGCCATGAACACCGCAGAAGAGAGGTCCTTTTGAAAGCGTCAGTTTCCAACTGTACTTAAACAGCCTTAAAAATGGAAAAGGGTCCCACATTGTGACATTTCTGATACTCTCCAATAGGAAAAAATAAATTCTAAAGTCTATGACACCAGCCTAACATCCATGATGAAATACACTTCAAAAGGGCTGAATAGAAGACACTTGAACAAGCTCCCTGCTGGTGTATTATTAGCTTATATTCCAAAAGCTTTGTTTTTATATTTCATGAGAAGTATTTTTTTTTCTCTTCAGTCTGGATAAAGATAGTAGCTTTCCCTTGTTTTCCTGTGACATTTCATATTGTGACTGGGTTTGTCAGATTGCATCAGTCACATTTGATTACATTATATCATGTCAAGAAACAATGAAAGATAATGTATGTTTCTACTTTTTTACTGAAAGAAGCAGGATTCATGGTCCACTGGAGTCCTTACATAAATATTTCCATTCACATAAGTAATAAAAACAAAAATATATTAGTGTGAGAAAAAATGAAGGAAACTAATAATGACTGACAATTTAAGTAAGACATGCTCATTGTAACTAATTTATTTCACTTGTATGACACAATATTATAGTTCTATTGTGTCTAAATCTATTTATGACTTGTTGCTTTTTAAGAATGATGGTTAGAGTTTGGGTGTTTGCAATCAGTAGTTACTAGAGATCAATATTTTTTTTATCAATTTGAACAAACATTTTTGAGAAGTTATGTCATATCCACAATAAGATTTTCTCATTTTGATTTTATAGTAAACATCCAAATAGATATTCCATCAAGGAAAAGGATGGTTGACTAACTAGCACATGCTGACTATTCTAAATCAAGTCAAACAATAGTAGTGATGTAAAATGTTCATTGACTTCAACTTCTTAAGACAAAACAGAATAGAATAAAAGAAGGAGGGAAAAAAAGCAACTTCTAGGAATTCCCTCTTCTGTCAATGACCTCCAGTCAAAGACCACCAGGAACACAGCTGTACTTTATGAGTTCGGGTTGTTACTTGTTACGACAGGAGAAAACTTTTGTGTGTATGTATGTGGAAAGGCTAGGGTTGGGGTGGTGAGCCTCCTACACAGGCTGGCTCTGCTGAGCTCTTCCCTCCAGGCCATGGTGAGGAGGGGTCAACACCAAGGCCTAAGGGCTTACGTGTCCCAGCTGACTCCTTTACCACTTTCTGATGTCTCATTTTAAACTCTAAACAACTTTCTGAAGTTGAAGCTGAGAGGTTAGGCCTGTTGCCCAGCATCACACAGTCAGTAAGTGGCTCCAGGGGTGCTCAGGTGATGAGTCAGAAAGCAGCACTTAGGGAGGCCTTGGATGGGACCCAGAGCAGCTGGGGGCATGGAACTCTCCAGGCTGAGGGTCCTGAAAGGGGTGTTGGCAGAGAAGTATGAAAGAGGAGAGAGCACCTTGGACATTTGCTCCAAGCATCACACCCGGGCTTCACAGACACAGGACATGGCATCTGTGTGCACCGCGTGAGAAGTTTCTGGAGGTCTGTCTTCCTGCAGAGCTGCCCTGAGACTCCATCCTTCCCAAACTCTGCTTCAGTGCACTCGTGGGTGACTCAGCGGCTTTCCCTAATCAACTCTCTCTGGGACTGGGCCTTTGTAGGCAGGGCAGGGACAGACAGGTTAGGAAGTCTCAAGTCCCCACTTAGCCATGGAGCAACTCAGGTCTGGGGAGAGTTCTATCACTGGTCATTCACTCTCCGGAACCTCCAGGGTTCCAGGGGCTCCTCACATTTTCAATCTGACCTGAGCCTCCTATGGGGAATAGTGAAGCATCTCAGTAGGAAGTTGTCAGTAAGGTCTTATTATATATCAGATTCACAATCATAATCACACAGGCTTTGGCTGTGTGATTTCTGGGTGGTTCCGTGTCAGGGGTAATTTTCTCTGGATCGGGTACTGTCAGTAAGAGGTGGCAGTTCTATGTTTGGGAATTTGAATTCCTGGTTTATCAAGGGCAGACTACAGTGAAACTAAAGTGGTAAATGGTAAAGAAACCACTCATATTAGCCAGGAAAAGGAATGTTTGAACATTTCTGCGATTTCAAAAATGTTCATCTGTTGTCTGTGTTTGGACGTGATTACAGAGCAGTCTTGTTTTTGTCTTATGGGTCATGATCACAGAGTTGCCTTGACTGATGTTGATGTCCTGTGAAATCCTGTATTTTCAACAGGAGAAACCAAAGCCTGGCTGGTGGTACGAGGCACCAGGCCAGCTCCTAGCAACACCAAGGCCGAGTTGTTAAACAGGCTACCAATTCCTGGGTGTCAGGGCTGCTTTGTCCTTTCTCAGTTCTTTGCCTCTTAATCTCAAATATCTAGTTGGTCTTCTGCCCAGAAGAAGAGTAGGAAAATCCCATTTCTTTGTCTCTACGTGTTTTTCCTGGGATAACGTACCCACTTCCATGAAATATCTGTGTTGGGAATTTCAAAATCTAGAAAACCATTGTGACTCTTATCCCAAATCTAAGCCTTTAATTTTTTTTAATTGGCTGCCTACTTCTCATCACCCACTCAGAATTAAATTATCTGACATGAATTTCTGAATCTCCCTGCTTAGATCTGCTCCTCCACAGAGCCATCCTGGCTCCTGTCTCTCCCTTCCACTCACATCACTAGGGCCTGTTGATTCTACTTCTGAAACAGAAATCTATACTTTCATCTTTTTAGATCTTCTCTGGTTTTCCTAGGCAAAGTGAATCGCTACTTTCTTTACAGTATGTAGTTCTTTACAAGTGTGTTTCTCTTCTGGTTCTCCTTTTTTTTTTTTTTTTTTTTTTTTACCCACCTAAACTCTCATCTCCCCTTTGTGTTTCTCCAGCTTCCTCTACATGGGAAAATGGTTAAGACCATAAGCTATAGAACCTACGTAGGTTCTCTCCTTCGCTCTGCCAGTTCCTACCTGTAAGGTTTTGGCCACACCATGTCGCCACTCTGGGCCTCGGTTACATTGCTCTAAAGTGAGGTTGTTGGGGTGCCTGGGTGGCTCAGTCGGTTAAGCGTCCGACTTCGGATCAGGTCATGATCTCACGATTCGTGGGTTCGAGCCCCGCGTTGGGCTCTGTGCTGACAGCTAGCTCAGAGCCTAGAGCCTCTCTTAAGATTCTGTATCTCCCTCTCTCTCTGACCCTCCCCTGCTTGTGCTCTCTTTCAAAAATAA
The DNA here is from genome assembly GCF_008692635.1 of Crocuta crocuta. Classification (NCBI taxonomy): domain Eukaryota; kingdom Metazoa; phylum Chordata; class Mammalia; order Carnivora; family Hyaenidae; genus Crocuta; species Crocuta crocuta. The sequence continues at coordinate 68,904 of NW_027528877.1, read as the reverse complement.
ATAAAACATTTTAAAAAATTTTAAATGAGGTTGTTAATAATAGCACCCACCTGATAGAGTTGTTCTGAGAATTATTGAGGCATACTGCATGGGTGGGAAACAGCACCCAATACCCTGATAAGTCTTTGATAAATGTGTTAACTCTCATTATCACATGCCTGGCACAACCATGAGGTTCAATAAATCTTTGTTGAATTGGGGTAATATTGGATTGCCAATCATTATATATAACAAGTGGTCAGTATAGGATATAGAGATAGTTTTTCATTTTTACCTAAGCTGAATCAATGCTGGGAAGTTTCCATTCAGGCTGGAGTCTGTGACCCTGTGCTCCATCAAAAATATTAAATCTGTAAGTACACAGATTTTGAAATCAGGTAGAATCAGGTTTGAACCCGGGCTCCAATTAGCGTAAACTCCTTCAGTTTGCTGAACCTCCTCTGTTAAATGGGAATAATATATCTAATGCATGGGGTTATTTGGAAAATTAAATGAATTAATTTATGTAAACTAATGAGTAAGTTACCAACCAGGTAATATATATTTATTGTTTTTCCTTAACTTATCCCCCTAATGTTCAGGGACATACCTTCCCATGTACACCTTCCAAACGTGAGGAGCTAGAAAGGGCTACAAAACAATTGAAATGCCTTTGGAAGTCCCCATAAGATGTTTCCATACCTAGACCAGAAATGAAATCCATCAAGCTAGGAGTAATATGGCTTTTGATAGAAACAGAGGATCTAAAGTAGGATTAACTATGAATAGAGACAAGCAATTCAACACCAGGCACTGGTTAGGAGAACTGGTCAGGATCTAAGGAGAGGTGAGAGAGGGCTTCTTAAGGCACACAGGATAGCTTAAGTCACAGTGATCAAACAGCACTTGTACTACCAGGTGTTAGAGTCTTTGGAATTTAGACAAGCAGAGGAGGTCTAGCAAGACCTGTCCCTGCTGGGGAAAGGAAAACAATAAAAATTTCAAATAGAGAATTGGTCGTAGTGGTATCGGAGGGCTGAGAAGATGACAGAATGACATAGAGGAAACACAGAATAATTGCAGGACACAGTTACTTCCCTTGGGATGGGATGGGCAGAGGAAATAGGTGGGAGTCACCAAATACAGTCAAAGTGAGTTGTTACCTTTCCAATGCTCAGGTCCTCACTCTCTGGTTCCCAGTGCTAATTTTGAAGCTATTATCTTTTAGCTACAAACCCACTCTTCTATATTATGCTTTGTAATACTGGGGCTAGGACCCTGCAAACCTCACCTCTCTTTTGCTTACTTTGTCCATTACGTTCTGCTAATGGGGAACATTATATGGGGACAGTATTGCTGGAGGAGAAAGAATGGACCTTTTCTTGTCTGTTTTGTATGATATTTCTATTAATGGTATTCCAGCAACGGTCTTGCCTGGGTATTGGTAGTGGATTCCAGTTTCTATCCTTTTCCCCCATGCTCCCAGAACCAACATATTATGCCCACTCAGAGGTCTCAACTCTAGCTGGAGAGTGTCTCTTCTTCAAAAAGAGTCCAGCTGTAGGATTCCTGATCTGAACTTCTAGGGTCTGATACCCTCAACCTCTTCCCTCTGCTGCCTCATCCCTAGGGAGGTAGCTTTTCCCTACAGTTACCATCTCTCTGTTAACCCTAGGTATTCTCGTTGTCTCTCGAGTCATTCAATGTGTATTTAACTAAGTCTCTACTAAGTCTCTTTCTTCACCTCCATTTCCCTGACCAGACTCCGACTGACATATTCTCCCACACCCTTCTGAGATCTTTAGATCCACACACAAAATGTAGATGATGCACCTTTTGTGAACCAGTTGTTCTAGAGAGTGAGAACATCTGCAGTGTTATGTTCCTGATGTTATCTCAGAGGAAATCATCTTGAGCTTCTCATGCCTAACCTTATCATGGCTGGTGTTCTTTGTTCACTCTCCATCTTCCTATATAGTACATTCTACGAAGATAAAAATTATATGGAGCATCTATCCTGGCACACAAGAAGGATAGAATAGAAATATATTCAATAGAAAATTCAAATTTAAAGGGAAAATCACTACTTATTTTACAAAAGAATGAAATTGGCATCAAACTATTTTTTAAATATAAAATATACTATTTTTAAATTTTTTTATGTTTATTTATTTTTGAAAGAACACAAGCAAGAGAGGATCAGAGAGAGAGGGAGACACAGAATCCGAAGCAGAGTCCAGGCTCTGAGCTGTCAACACAGAGCCCCACGTGGGGCTCGAACTCACAAACCATGAAATCTTGACCTGAGCCGAAGTTGGACACTTAACCAACTGAGTCACCCAGGTGCCCCTAACTTATACTATTTTAGAATAATAGCTTAGAAAGTGGGTTTTACTGTAAACTTGTTAAATTTGAAGTTCATGATTTGAGAATTCGTTAGATTTCAAGAGTATGCCTTGAAGAGACTGGTGCTATTGGTGATACATGAGTTAAAAGCACATATTGCATATAATGTGTGTAGATTTGTTCTCTAGTGACTGACAGACTGAGAGAGAGGCTAAGTTATTGGTCCCACTCAGGGCTTCTAATTCTCAATTCCAGATTTTTTTTTTCTTATATTATGTACCCATCGGAGAACAAAACTGGCAGGAACCCACCCTTCTTAGTGCTCACTTGAATAATAGCATAGGTTAAATAACTGTGCACAGCAACATACATATAAAGCCACATAAGCTGTTTTTAAGTCTTGTTATATCACTAAATGAGGTAACATGACAGGATGATAAATGTTATCCAGAACTTGAGGAATAAATGCTCTGGGACTGAACATGATGACATGTTTCTGGAGTGAGGGACATTGTGGGAGAATGAGAAACTATCAAAGAGATAGGATATTTATAGGGATTAAACACAAAACATGAAAGAGTAAAGGCATCATTGATTTGGAGGAGATAGGCTAACAATCCTCCCACTCATGCTTCAGACTTAGGGACGGTGAGGAGCATGGTTCTGCGGTGACAGCCTGCACAAAGTACTGAGCTTATTTTCCCAGACAACCCCTGACTGGAGCAGGTGGATTGGCGAATCCTTTAACATTAGGACCCAGTCATAGAAAAAAGAAATGGTTGAGGGAATAAAGGTGCTGCCATATGGAGTTGCTTTACCAGAAGTCAAAAAACAAAAATTTAACAAGTTCACATTGATCATTTATAAATATTTTAAAAATAAATTGCGAAGTTCATAATGTCGTTATGGGTGATGGTATTTTCATCTTCAAAAATACATGTGTATTTGTAGTTATGTGGTATCTTATGAAGGTCCATAACTTTATTTGCAGAATTAAGAGCACTATTCTCAATTTTCTAATTTGTGGAGACAAATGAAGCTCTTTCAGACTTTTAGGGTGAAGCATTACTGAGACTGTCTATGTAATGCAGGAAACATAGATAAGAATGCCTCCCTGTTAACCTGCATGGGTAGATGTGCTCTGTGAATGCCTTCTGCACTCCTAGTGTCTACCTCGGGAAAGCCACTACAGCATTTCTGAGGAAGAAATAAAATAATCCAATTTGACACTTCTTTAATAGTCTCTAAGAGAAAAATGTACTACTAGTGTGGCATGGTGATTCTGTGCAAGAGTAAATTGTCATAACCTATAATCTTAATACCAAAGACTGTCAAATTTAGAGTTCATAAAAGTATTGTACCCAACCAATTGTACCCTTACCTTGCTATAAAGTAGTCATTCAGTTTAAGCTTAAATATCTAGAGTGACATGGGGGCGCCTGGGTGGCTCAGTTGGTTAAGTGTCCGACTTTGGCTCAGGTCATGATCTTGTGGTTTGTGGGCTTGAGCCTCACATTGGGCTCTGTGCTGACAGCTCAGAGCCTGGAGCCTGCTTTGGATTCTGTGTCTCCCCCTTTCTCTGTCCCTCCCTTACTTGCACACTATCACTCTCTCAAAAATAAACTTTAAAAAATGTAAATATCTAGAATGACAGGAATTTCATCACCTTCTAAAATAGTTTATACAATAAGCACAATTATTGTGACTGGTTTGACATCCTGAGGTTAGAATGAGGCTAAGGCATCTCTATGAAGATATTGCTATGTCATATCCCCTTGGAGTTAGTATTTCCAGGAAAAATGCCCACTCTTTTATTAATTGCTAGTCCTGTGACAGTTTCAAGTTCCTTTCTCACTCTAGCCAGTGTGTCAGAAGTAGATAAGTAAGCTTTCCACTTACCACCCCTCTGCCAGCCCCACCTAGCTAAAGACGCACAGAGCAATAACTTTGTAGTTGCTTATATCAGTGTTTCCCAAAATGGGTTTTGTGGAACATTATTCTCGTAAACATACTATATGAAAAAAGTTTCAAAGGGCAAATACATTCAAGAAACATTGCAAATCTATATGCTTCTCATTGTAATTCACAGTGAATAATACCATACTAAAAGCTCTACGAAGCCCTTGAGAATAGAAACCTGTTTAACTTTCCATAGTTTAGTATTCCCCAAACTTCTTTGATCTTAGAACCCTTTTTCAAGTAACATCTGCTAGCATTTCTTCGAACCAACTCTTCTTTAGAAGTGCATGTTAAGAAATGCTGGCCATAAATTTACTGAGATGTTAAATCATAGGAGGAGGATGAAACAAATATGTGGTCAAATAAGCTTTAGTAATAAGAGATGTCACATAAGAAGAAAAGGCAACATCGTAACTGCAGTATCATTGTTTTCTGCCTTTGCTCTCCCTGGTTTTGCCCAAGTCCTCCACGGCCCCCCCCCCACCCCACTCTCACTGTTTTGCCCCAGTTTGTCTTAGTCTATATGTGAGTATTATACATAGTCTTATACAGAACTACAAGTCAAAGAACGTTCATAAGAGTTCTATGGAGGCGTAAAAGATCATAAATAAGACTACAACTATAATGTACTTTTAATTTTTTTTAATTTTTTAATTAAATTTTTTTTTCAATATTTATTTAATTTTGAGACAGAGTGTGAGTGGGGGAGGGACAGAGAGAGAGGGAGACATGGGATCCAAAACAGGCTCCAGGCTCTGAGCTGTCAGCACAGAGCCCGTCGAGGGACTCAAACCCAAAAACCATGAGATCATGACCTGAGCTGAAGTTGGACACTTAATCAACTGAGCCACCCAGACGTCCCTATAATGTGCTTTTTAAAAGAAGGGAAATGGATTGGGAGTAATTAGCCAGAGAAACTATTACAAAACATTCACCTTTCTTCATTACGGAGGCAAGTTATATGGCACAAAATTCCTCTCCAGACAAAAAATGAAATGACCAAAACCCTTTATGAATATTTAATGACTAAGGATACTTATTCTCAAGGGGAAAGACCAAAGAAGTTCCTGGAAACAGTTATTTGTTTGTTTGTTAGTTTGTTTTAATTTGGGTGGAAAGATATGGAAGCAATATAAAATCTTAACAAGCCACAAAAAGAAGGAAAAAAAAATGGTCTTGTTATTTAAACTATATTTTATAGGTAAATGCTAGGAATTGTGGCTTTCAGTTGATATTTCCTTGTTATGATTTGGTGGTATTTGCAACAAGGTTTTAATACTGTGACCTGTGTTTTATTACTTATCAGTAATTTTATAGCTAACAACCAAACTAAAGTAAAATCAGAAAATGGAGACAATTACAAAAGGATTTACAGAAAATACAATTCGTCTCCTCTGACAAGGCAATATAAAATGCCTCCATCGCTGTAAGGGGTCACTCTCTTAAACGGGAGTCTCTGGATTGTTTGATTAGGCAATATTTTAAACATTAAGAGAAAACATTCCTATTATAATGTAGTGGTTTTGAGACAAGAAAATAAGGTTTCCTTTTTTAAATCTCTTTTTTTTAGAACATGAACCAATACTCTTCATAATGATAATTTGATAATTACTATAATTCTAAGTTGAGGAAACTGGTAGAAAATAAAATCTCCTTTGTTGGCAGTTAGTAAATGTTAAAACACACACACACACACACACACACACACACACACACACACACAAAAACCAATCCTGAAAACAGAATCAGCAGGATTCTTCTGAATGTAAAACTGAGAAAATGGAATCGACTGAGATGTTGCCCAACAATAATAATTATAATAATGAATTGTAGTGCTGTATATAAGTAATGTATACATGTAATATATATATTTCACATACACACATACTCATATGTACAAGAACCGCTTCCAAGAATGCATTTTAAATTTGATAGGAGAAAAAAAAATCAACTGGGACTTCCTTTATTTCATGGTCTTTAAAATAGGAATTTATAAGAAATGAGTTCACAGGGGCGCCTGGGTGGCTCAGTCAGTTAAGTGTCTGACTTCGGCTCAGGTCATGATCTCACGGTTTGTGGGTTCGAGCCCCATGTCGGGCTCTGTGCTGACAGCTCAGAGCCTGGAGCCTGCTTCCGATTCTGTGTCTCCCTCTCTCTCTAACCCTCCCATGCTCACACTGTCTCTCTCTCTCTCTCTCTCTCTGTCTCTCTCTCAGAAATAAATAAAACATTTAAAAAAATTAAAAAAAAGAAATGAGTTCACATAAAATACAAAGAAAAGCAAATGAGAATATCTGTCTTTATTTCAGTGCTTTTTGATTATGAAACTAGCTGATATTGGTTAAAAGATGTCATTATACTGATAGGCATTCCATATATCACGTGGAAAGAGTTAGCATTTTTAGATCGAGGAGTATTTCTGTGAATTTTCCTGAGCATAAACACCATCTCATTACAGCCAGCACCTTCCTGGAGTGTCCTGAGAGACCCAGTGTGGGATGTCGAATCCCAGTTCTGCCACTTGTGTGATCACAGGCAAGTTATATACACCTCTGAGCCCCAGCCATTGGCTACTGTACGCAAAACATAGAGCGCATCCTCACTGTGCTGTGATCACGGTTTATACAAGATTCCGGAGTGTCTTCTCTTTAGTAAGCTTGTAATAAGTCTTCTATGTCCTTCATCTCCTTCTCTTTCGCCTCCTCATGTCTTCCTTCTACTTTTCATTTGCCTCCTCCATCCTCTATTGTTATTAAACTGCCTGCTCCTGACATCTCATTTACGATTACCGTATTTCAGCCCTCCGATGAATCCGACGTCACTAGGTTAAAGGCCAAAGTGCCTCAACTGCAGTAACCAAAAATAGAGTTACCTTGATAGATTAATGAAAAGGAAACAAAGGAAGAGACCTGTGGGGCCTCAGTTCCCCAGACTTCTTCCTTCCACGAACCTCCTTAAAATATGACCAGTGAGGCAATGGAATGATTCCTAAGGAGGCTCCCAGAGCATCTGGCTTGAGCGTAAACATAGGAAGTGAGTCTCAGTCTGCACTGGCCCTGCTACCAACAGAGCTACATGCCTCCAGCTTCTCTACCCAGCTTCCCCACCCTCACAGGTTGTGAGGGAGGGGGAACGTGGGGGGGGGGTATGTGTAGGGAGGATTTAAGAATTCAGTAGCAAAAGTTGAAGAAATTATGAGGATTCTGACATTTAAGAATTTCTTTTTGCAGTGCCTTATAATTTTTAAATGTCAGAGAGAATTGGAGTGGCTATTAAGTCTGAGATCTTAGCACAGAGTTAGGTCAGTTTTATGTTACTAAAATTGGCTTGTTTACCTCTCACAAGTAAACACTGCACTCCAATGTGACCACCTCTTTTCCTCATCTGTAACTACTCTCTCATTGGTTTTAAGATTAAGGGCCACAATTTCAAAGACAAAGCAATAAACACAAAAGCAGATTCACTTTATTGGCTATAGGGTTTGGGTTTTTTGTTTTTTGTTTTTTTGTCTATTAGGGCAATAAAACAAGAAAGGAGTTAACATGTTTGATGTGTTTCACATCCAAATAGTTTTATTATCAAGAGTCATATCAATGAACAGCACAAGAGCACCTATTCAGAGACCCCAGGGTCACCTTTAGAGTAGTATTGATATTTAGATTTTCTATAGAAATCAATTAGGCTGTAAAATAGAGTTGTTTCAAAGGTACATCCAAAGAAGAAACTCCAGGAAATTACATTTTCACCTAATTTACTGTCAATAAAAGGCAAGGAAGTTTTAAAATCTGTAGTAAACACCAAGTCACTTAGTGTGTGACTAGCCAGGAGGAGGAGGAAATTCTGGATGTATAAATGATTCTGCTCTTGAATTTTTTCTGAGTCTCGTATGTGTACAAAGAATCTCAGAATGATTGGCTCTCCATTCTTGAGACTTGGCTCAAAGACCATATTCTTAATGAAATTTTCAAGACTCCCCCAGATGGAAACATTTCCTTTCTACTCTGAATTTCCAGAATGCTTTTTTCTTTTCTTTCATTGCTTATTAGTTTTTACTCTATATTGTCATTGTTTCCATATAATTTGTATCTTTCCTATTTAAATGTTAGTCCAGGAAAGCAGGGCACTTCTCTTATTTGCTTTTATATTCACCACACTGCCTTACATGAAATAAATACTTAGATTATTAAATATATGAATGAAAGCATGAATGAAAGATTCCCCCTCAACCTCAGGCCCATTACTTTAAGGCTGACTGCCAAAGTGAGACATGCACACGCACACACGCACACATTCAGTCAAGAGTGATCCTAGAGATCGTTCTCTTTCACTATCTTCCTCTATTTTACTCATTAAGTTGCTGAAGATCAGAGAAACCAAATACTAAAAGGAGATAAACAATGTGTTCAAGAACACAGGTGAAAGTGTTTTTCAGCTGGAAGAAAACTTAGAGATTATATTGTTTGAAAACTTTATTATTTTCTCAATTATTTATATACGTATGTACATATGTATGAAGGTATGTATGTCTGCATCTGTGTATGTATGTGTTCGTCTATTATTTTTAACCAAATAACTGGCTTAGAAAGGAAAGTGACTGGGTGCCTTTGTGACTCAGTCTGTTAAGCCTCTGACTTCGGCTCAGGTCATGATCTCATGGCTTGTGGGTTCGAGCCCTGCTCAGAGCCTGGAGCCTGCTTCAGATTCTGTGTCTCCCTCTCTCTATATGCCCCTCCCCTGCTTGCACTCTCTCTGTCTCTCAAAAATAAATAAACATTAAAAAATTAAAAAAAGAAAAGAAAGGAAAGTGACTAGTAAAGTCCATATCGGGAACTGCCACAGAGCCTGGACTAGATACAGTTTTCCCATTTACCCCTTATACCACCTGGAAATGATATTGCTTCTGTGATACACGAACCCACTAGTAGCTTCTCCATTTGGCCCGACCAAACCAGCTCACACCTGTTATGTGGCACCTGGACCTGCATGGGAATGCCCCATGCAGATAGGTCTGGAAGACTTCCATGAGACAACACAAATCTGTAAATGGCAAAAACCATTGAATCATATAGCTACTTTTTACCTTTATCTTAGTAGATCACGTTTCTCCCTTATGAATGAAAAAAATCTTTCTAGATGCCATTGCATCTGGTTCTCAGAACCATGACAAAGATATGCGTTGTCCCATTTGTCCTCTCACCTTTGATGAGGAAGGAGAAAGAAGTGTTTAAGGTTATAAACTGAATTGGAGATAGAATCAAGGTTTGAACTTAAACATTTAGCCTATTGTCCTTTTCATCTTCTGCTGTGCTCCTGCACATATGTGAGTAAAGGGCATATAAAACAAAACATAATTGTGTTTCTATGGAAATGTTAACCATTGTCCTAATAAAATCCCTTTCAGTTGAGGAAATCAAAATATTTTGTGAGCTTCCAATACGTAGGCCCCAGGGGCTAGACTTTACAGGTCACAGAAGTTAAAAAAGACCCTTTTATTGTGTTCTTTATCCACGCAGAGACTCAAGCCTAAACCCTTAGCCTATCTGTGGAGTGCTCCTGGTTTGGTTGGTTAATTGGGTTTTGTTTATGATTTTATTCAATATATCAGTAGCTTTTTATGTCAACAACAACAACAAAATCAAATCCAGAAAGATAGTATGTAAATAAACACCCATATAAATATGGTTGAGAGTTTGAGGTATCCTTCCAAATTTCTTTATGTAACACATAAATATATTATCTGAACATACAGATTTTAAAATTGAACCACGTGTGTATCATTACATAGNAAAGTCGGACGCTTAACCGACTAAGCCACCCAGGCGCCCCTTCATGGTATGGTTTTTAAACTCTATTCAACCGTACTCTTATTACGGATATTTAGGTTACTATTTCTTTTTGTATTGTCTTGTTCTTTTCATAGAGTAATTTGCCAAGGGTTTTCTGCATTTTACACCTTCATATGCCTATTTAGATGTGGAAGAGCTGGGTAGTGCAGGTGAGGTTTCCCAATAGCAGACTGTGCGACGGAGACTGCATTTCGGCATATCATGAAGCGCCTGTGGGTTGATGCATGTGGGATGGAAGGACAGGAAGCAGGACTGGGAGAAGGTGACTGTCATGCAGTCTCCACTCGGGGGATCCTCCGAGGGAGTGTTAAGCTGGGGTGGCCTCTTAGAGTTACCTGGAGCTGGATTGAGGTGGACAGTCCCCAGATTGATTTGTCACTGGATGTAGGCTGCCCCAGGAAGGAGGCCGGCTTGCCCTTGAGCAAGGTGGTTCACTTCAGCCAGAGTGTTTCCTGAATCCTGTTGACAGCTCAGGGCTGCCTGCTGGGAAGACTCCCAGCAGCTGGGGAAACGATCCCGCCTTTCGGAAAGGGGGTTCGGGTGGTGCATCACGGCAGTGTGTCAAAGGCAATGCATGCGATATACACATTGGTATACTTATAAATTGATAAATTGTCCCAGATTAAGTTCCAAAAGTTTGTTAAAATGTACGAATTTCACCAGCAGTATGTGAGAATGCTTGTTGCCCCAAATCCTTAATACTAACAACTATCGTTCTTTATAACGTTGGCCTGCCTGATAGACAAAAATCCTCATTGTTGTTTTAATTTGCATTCATTTATTAGTAAGATTAATATCTTTTCATACATTTAAAGGCCATGCATATTTCTTCTTTAGTGACTTGCCTGTTTATGCCTCTTTTGCCATTTTCTATTGTGCTAATCTTTATGCAGTAACGATATTAACCATTTATTTGTCACATGCGTTGCGTGCAGTTTCCAAGTTTGCAATGTGCTTTTTAATAGGCTTTATGTATCCTTCAGTGTAGTCTTTTATATAGTCAAATCAGTTGATCTTCTCTTAATTTTTGCTCTTTATTGTAAGCACCCTTCTTATTCAAGATTATAAATATATCTTAATATAAACTTTACTTCTAACCCTTAATAGTATATCGAATCCATTTTGAATTGTTTAAATAAACATGTATAACATGATACTACAATTGAAGCTTGTGTTGAGGCACCAAGATACCATACCTTATTCTAAACTATCTAGAACAAGATTCAGCCATTACGGTTTTATATCATGAAGGTTGCAGGACTCTTAAACCTCTCAACTCTGTCAAGGGTATAGGAGAGTCAGGAGGTGCTGATTAAATGGGTGGATGTTGTTTAGATAAAGCTTTTAGTGTCCCGTGAATCTTACTGTCATCCTGGGGTGGGGGGAGAGTGGCATGGTGGGGCTCCCTTCTCTTTAAGGAGACCACTTAACTAGCAGTTCAACTGTCCTCTGAAGTTTCAGGGCACAGTGGGTAGGTGTCTGATGCAGGATGGAGAACGGAAGGAGCAAGTGACTAGTCTACTAACTTCTTTGATGTTGGAATGAAGGGCAGATTGCTCCTGAGTGGCTGATCTGCATTCCCAGGATTTCTCAGTACAGAGGTTTCTGAGTGGTTCCTATGATCAGAAGCTCCTTACCCCATGCCCCTCGACACGGAAGCATAGAACATGGGGTCAGCTTAGGCCTTGTCCCAAAGGTCGCCAATGAGGGTGAGCAGATATCAGAACTCAGATTATATTTAAAAGGAAAAAAAGAGACAAGACAAGTTTATCATTACAGCCTACAAGCCCTACTTCTTCAACCTAATAGTTGTAGTGGCCTGAGGCAAGGATCTGATTTTTTTTCACAAACGTCACCAATTCTTCCAGTATTACTTATGAAACAATGCACCCTTTCATTCATGGATTTGAAACACCATTTTTTGTATATTAAATTTAAATATGTATCTACTTGTTCTTGTGTTCCACACTGTTCCAGAAATATGATCATTCCTCCACATCACCATATTCTTTTAATAAAATGAGTTTATAAAATATTTCAATATCTGGTTAGAGAAATTTATCATCATTGTGGTCTAAACATTTTTGTGTTTATAATTTAGCATTTATTTTTTTACATGAACAAAATAAACTTTAAGCAGCTTCTCAAATTGTAACTACTTTTTTGGAATTGCAACAAATGTACAGAATGATTTTGGGGGAGAATTCTTTTATAAAATTTAGATTTCCCACTAAATATTTGGTATGTCTTCCCTTATGTCCTTCAGTAAGTTTTTACGGCTTTTTTTTTCTGTATGTCCATACAATGCTTATTATATCCAATCTTAGATACCTTACATTTTATTAATTAGGGTGAACTGGGTCACTTATTTTCATTATTTCATGGAATTATATATATATAATAAATCATCGAATCATAGAATTATATGTATGTAATAAATATATATAATCCATATAATTATAATAATATGTACTGATAAATGTTTAATAGCTGACTCTCTGGAGGAATAACAAAATACTTGACTTTTAGAATTTGTCATTTTTCATTGTGTAAATATTTCTGCCGTGGCCAGTTTTAAGCTATGGACATCAATGCCACCAGATGTGTAATTAAGAAAAGTATGCCGAATTTACTCTAGCAAGCTGTTATAAACCAATTCTAGTATATCATTGTTCCTTTTTTCTAGTCAAATAATTTTAAAAGATTATAATCAACCGTGAATTTCAAAGTAAACTTTATGAATAAGACTTTAGAACCTAATAATTAGAATCTAAGAATTTAGAAATTAAAATTTAGAAAAAATAAGATATATGCTCCTTAAATGTATTTTTTCCCTTGAATTTACTACTCAGCACTACTTCTGTTATATATTAATTGGGGAAACATTTATGATGATTCATGTTGGTCTCCCTCTTAGGGGCTATTAATATTGCGATTTTCCTTTTCTTTTTGGTGCTTGGTCTACACTTGGACTTGTAGACGAGGGAAGTGTACTGCATCTGATATGCGAGTCTACCACACTCGACATGCTTGAAGTCTCCCTCGACTATGTAAGTTCTCTGTGCCAAGCAGTCTTCAAGAGAAGCAACCTTAAGCACAGGGTTCTTATGAGATTCCCAAATCTTTTCAGTGTGTTCTTTCTTGGGGCAGCTCCCCAAAGTTTCCTCTGCATCAGCTGATTGGATTTCACAAGTGCCTGTGCCAGGTCAGAGTCGAAATTCGCAGTTAGAATGCTATGAAATGCTGTGTACATTAACCAGACTTCTGAACCTTTTGTTTCTTTGTCTGTTTAAACTCATTTTTGTTGTGATGAGTCACATTTACCCATTAAAATGCTAGCCTCATTCTCTCCTGTCTTTATCTCTCAGTCAGGAGCCGTCAATGTTTACATTAAGTTAAATCTAGGACAAATGCTGCATTCGGGTGCTTGGGGCTCAATGAAATTTGACTTCTCCATTATCTCTTCCTGCTTCCTTTCCCACTCTCCCAAACTGGAGATGTAGGTATTTTTCCAGCCACTATTTTGTGCCTGAGGGTTTCCCAGACCTTTTTCGGGAATATACTTCCAATTACTTTTGAAGTCGCTCCTTTCTTTGTCATATTAGTTTACCAGGGCCACCATTACAAACTACCACCCGCTGAATGACTTTAACAAGGAAATGTATTTCATCACAGTTCTGGAGATGAAGAGTCCTTTCTTGGCTTATAGATGAGCATCGTCTCCCTGTGTCTTCATTGGTCTTTTCTGTGTGTGTGTGTATGTGTGTGTGTCCTCATTTTCTCTTCTTATAAGGACACCAGTCACCATATTCTATTAGGCCCCATGCAAATTATCTCATTTAAATTGAACTACATCTTTAAAGGCACTGTCTCTAAATACAGTCACATTTGCAGGATTAACGGTTGAACTTCAACGTGTGAATTTTAGGGGGACACAATTCAACCATAACAACACCGGTGTTGACATTTAATATTGTATATTCATCGGCACTTTATCTAATCTGCTTCTTTGATGATCCCTAATTTGGTTTGCCATCCTAATTTTATCTCGCTTATTTTCATAGTTTCTTGGACTTTTTAATAGGATATAGGGAAAAGAGGAAGATAAATACAAGGACTCAAATTGGCATCTTTATATTGAAATCTTCTGATGTTTCCCAATTTCTGTGGAGGAAACAAAGAGAAGGGAAAACATATTATTAGCGATTACTATAGTGTGCTTGTCTACCCTAACTGTGAAGGGCATGAGTTATTGTGGGTGCTGGTGCATGAATCTTTGGTGAAGAATAAAACTGAAATACTATCCCATTTGGTATTAATTTGAATTGCTCCAAAATGTTTATAAACCACATTTTAAAGGTGTTGATTAAAACATAATTAAACATTAACATGGTTTATAAAGTTAAAGATAAAATAAAATGAAAAAATTTGTGACTTTTCCGAGACCATAGCCAGAGAATCACAGCAATGCCTATTTATAATATATTTATTATATTTATATATATTTATGAATATATTAATTTACCATATATCTTGCCTACTTGTATCTAATTGTAATCTTATTTTCCAGTCATATCAAGACATGAGCCTTCATAAACTACAAGAGCATTGTTAACAAGGATGGTTAAAAATGACTCTTAAGGTTTCATATTGTAAGAACATTTCTTGTGAATGCATTCCACTCTACCCTCTTGACGCCTCAGCCCACACAACTAATACAACTGCTCCCTTTAATTAAAATGAGAAAATATATTACTTACAAAGCTTGGTCTTAAGCAGAGCTAGATACAAAATCTATAGTTCCCATAATGGGAGAGGCACTATAAAATGGAATAAAATGATAAATTGATAAATACATTGTATAATTATTTGTTCCCCATTGCTATCTATCTTTTATCACTGGCAAAAAGTGCAGAAGAATTATAAAGCCTCTGTTTAATAAAAGAAAAACTAGGAATTATATAACTTATGAGGTCTTACAGCTTAAAGAAGTTTTGAAATTAAAATTCTCCTTAGATCTTTCTACCTTTCACATAATTTTTTCTCTTCTCTTTATAATAATTAGCAAAATCCTTCCAGTTAATTTCTCTGGTCTTTTATTTCAAAGGACTCGAATTATTGAGGGGAAAATAGTTTGTTTGTTTGTTTTTTTTAATTTATTTCTAGGAGAGAGAGAGAGAGACAGCGTGAACAGGGGAGCGTCAGAGAGAGAGGGAGACACAGACTCCGAAATAGGCTCCAGGCTCTGAGCTGGCAGTCAGCACAGAGCCCGACGCGGGGCTCGAACCCACGAACCGCGAGATCATGACCTAAGCGAAAGTCGGACGGACGCTTAACCGACTAAGCTACCCAGGCGCCCCGAGGGGAAAATAGTTTTTAATGACATGTTTTATTTTGTATTTGTCCATGGATGCTTTGGTCATACATTGGGAAAATGAGAACAAATACAGCTATATTATGAGATGAACTTTAGATAGCAAATAAGTATTCCCTTGAGGGGGAGAAACAAAACTATGAGGTGCTTACTCTGGGAGCTTTTCAAGTCCTCTAACCAGTTTGAAATTATTTTGATGTGATTAATTAAAGATTAGAATTTTCTTGTTGTTGCAAGTAAGCCTCAGTTGGACACTTTGCACCCGTGCTATCTTAACATTTGTTAGGATTCTGGAATCAGGACTTCCCTTTATTGTGCTTGAGGTACAGTTGGATGTTTCTACTTACGATTACATTGGACTCAAATACAATTTTCACATTTCTGCTCGTAAAATAGATATTTCCTGAGAGGGGGAGGAAGGAATGTGCAGATTGGGGGAATCAACCCAAATGGGCTGCTATGCTCACATATATTTGATCATACAGATTGATGAAAATACTCTATGCTTCTATAGCTTTGCTTATAAGTTCCATATTAAATGAAAGAGACACAGTAATGCAGAGCTATATTTAGAAAACTATTCACAGTCAAAGCATTTTCAAGATGTTTCTATAAAAATATAAAAACAGAAAAACTGCACCATTGTCTTACTGTGTTTATCCGTATGCTAGTGTGGAGGAATATAAAACCAAATGGCTGCCCCTTAGGGAAGTAGAGAATCTAATATGTATTTCATTTTAACTCTGTTTAAAATAAAGTCTCAAGGTGCTACTCGGCTTTACTGGACTCTCAGCTTACGCCCCACCTATTAAGGCATTTTTTAGAACTCCACAATTTCCAAGCTAGATTCTGGGAAACATAGAGACAAGGCTGAATTCGTCATAACTGTCCAGTAATGAGAAGCAAATAAACAGAATAGCATTTAACTATTAAATGTCAGCTACGTTTCTCTATTTTTAAAAAATAACTCTCAACTACTCTGTTACAATAGGTTATTTTAACCATTCCTGTAGAGGAAAAAAAATGGCTCAGAAGGTAATCATAGTACCCAGGTTTGAAACACAAAACTGTCTCACTCAAGAAGCTACATGGATTCCAAATCATGAAGTTGCCTCCAACATATTCAAACTCTTATACTGATTCCAAGGTTTATAGTTATGACAGTACCTATGAAGTCACAAGAATGGGGGGAAAGAAGATCTGAGGTGAATCACAATTCACAAATTTCTTTTGTCTCCACCCAAGACGTACAACCAAGGAGGGGCAACCAAATGAATGAAAGCATATATATACGTAACTTCTATAATCCACTTCTCAATGACTCCCAACCAAGGTGCCTTGGAAATACCTCGGATGAACTACAAACACACTGAGATTCAGAGATATGGAATATCTGAGTTCTTGAGGTAGTGTGTATACCCCCAACCCCTGCCCGGGTCCAAGCTGCTTGTCTATCCTCCCAGCCACCCTGCTATGTTTGTAAGCATAGGGATCTTTTCCATTTCAAGAATTTCCATTGCATAACTGGTCCAGTTCTGTCTTCTGCCACTCTTCATTTGGCACAGCAATACTGAGATACACACCATGTTCTTCCAAACAGCTATGTCTTTGCTCAAATTGAGCTTTTTATTTGGGAGGCTAATGCCACTACCACCTCCTTCCTAAATCCAGCTAGTGTACCTGCAGTATCAGATCGAAGGCAATCATTTCTGTGGGTCATTCTGTAAGTCCCCCCCCCAACCAAAAGTGATCCTCCTAGGCTCTTATACACCTTATATATATCTTCATTATAAAGGTAATTATTCAAATTAAAATGGCTTGTTTTTTATCTTTCATTACTATCTCATTGTACTCTAAAACTCATTCTGACAGAAAAAACCCTCTCCATGTCTAAATTAGTGATAGGATCAGAGTAGACCCTCAGTAAAATATGTTTCATTAATTGCTTAATAACTGATGTAGAAAATTAGACTACAGGGTCCCCTTCCCCTTAGCTTTTCTTTTTATCAGAGAAGCCAGTCTATATCCCAATCTTATAATACTTAATGATGAAAATCCATTCTCACAATTATGCATACTATATACGTAAAAAGAGTATACCATAGTTTCAAGTTTCCATTTGAGAAGAAAATTAAAAAAGAAATTTTACTATAAATCATCTTTTTTAATTTAAAAAATTTTTAATTCTAAATTCATCAAAAAATTATATTCTTTCCTTGTCATGATATTTAGTTTCAGTACTCCTGCTGAGTATCTAGAATTAAGTGGCAACATGAATGTAAGGTCAATGGACAGAATTTTTTCCTACTTTATATTAAACCGTAGAATCTACCAAAGGAAATTACTAAAGAGCTAAGCCAATTTCCATGAATTACCATCAAAGGGGCTTTTGTATACTACTTTCGATTACAATTTTAAAATTCATCGTTAGGAAATACTGATGTGCTCTTTACTTTCTTGAATAAGTTAAAAATGGAATTTATTTAGAATATCACAATCTCAATGAAACAATATGAATGTGCCTGAAAAGATATTCATTCAGTGAATATATTATGTGCATCTGAGCATAAATATTTACTTGAGATGTCTTGGGGAATCAAAGCCCTTTTAAGAATTATTTTATAATGGCTAATTTTACAGCATTTACTACATTGTACATAAATTTTTTCTTTTATTATTTTTAAAGATACATGAAAGTCTGACAACATAAAATTAATCTTATAAAATTAAGAGAGAGAGTTTTCATATTCCGGGTTGTAGGTTTAGAAGTGTTACTGGATGATTAGTGTAGAAGTAGAGAAGTACTTGGAGCCATTGAGACGTCACTGGGAAAAATTCATCAAAGTTACCTCGCTTTGATTTTACATTAATGGTACTGGAATAAATATCCTTGTATCTTCATTTTTTCACTCATAATTACTTTCTTTAGAAAATTAATGGGGCACCTGGGTGGCTCTGTCAGTTAAGCCTTCAACTCTGGATTTCAGCTCAGGTCATGATCTGGCAGTTTGTGAGAAAGAGCCCCCATATTGGACTCTATACTGACAGTGTGAAGTTTGCTTGGGATTCCCTCTCTCTTTTCTCTCCGCCTCTCTTCCACTCACCCACACACTCTATCTCTCTCTCTCAAAATAAATAAATAATTAAAAAACCAAAATTACTTAAAATTTTGCGTAGAATATGCAAAACAAGGTTTTTTTTTCCTTTTGTCTTTTTTTTAAAGTTTTTGATCAAATTCTAGTTAGTTAACATTCAGTGCAATATTAGTTTTAGATGTATAATATAGTGATTCAGCATTATTTCCATACATCATCCAGAGCGCATCACAAGTGCACATCTTACTCCCTATCACCTGTTTAATCCATCCCCCACCCAACTCCTCTCTGGTAATCATCAGTTTATTCTGTATTGTTAAGAGTCTGTTCCTTGGTTTGCCTTTCTCTCTCTCTCCCTCCCTCTGCTTGCTTGTTTTGTTTCTTAAATTCTACATATGAGTGAAATCATATGGCATTTTCTTCCTCTGTCTGACTTATTTCACTTCGCATAATGTTCTCTAGCTCCATACACGTATCTGGATGATTACAGTAGTATTATCTACAATGGCCAAATTATGTAAACTGCCCAAGTGCCCACTGACTAACACTGACTAATTAATAGATAAAGAAAATGTGGTATATGTGTACAATGGAATATTAGTCATAAAAAAGAATGACAACATGTCATTTGCAAAATAAGGTTTTCTCTCTGTGTTCCCAAACAGCTCTTCAAATGTTTTTGTAAATTTTCATACCATCAGTAGTATATGTGTGTTTGTTTTTCTCATCAAAACATAAGTTCTCATCGAAATATATTGTTCTGGGGCACCTGGGTCGCTAAGTCGGTTAAGCGACCGACTTCGGCTCAGATCATGATCTCTCGGTTTGTGGGTTCAAGCCCCACATCGGGTTATGTGCTGACAGCTCAGAGCCTTGAGCCTTCTTTGGATTCTATGTCTCCCTTTCTCTCTCTGCCCCTCCCCCACCCGTGTTCTGTTTCTCTCTGTCTCAATAACAAATAAACATAAACAAAAAATTGTTCTTAAATTTTTGTTCTGTTTAAAGAATCCGTACCACTTTGATCTTTTTGAAAAATCTTAGTTTGCATTTTGATTTGAGATGAAGCTTAGTATGGTCACAGCCATTTGTGTCTGTGAGAGTGTGTGCCTACATTTGAAACTTTCCTCAACGTGGAAAAACTGGTTGTCTTTCTCTTGTAAGTGTCAAGGGCTTTGTACCAAGTAGATACGTTAACTTTTGCCTGTAGTATCTACTTCAAATTCATTTTTTCACCGCATCATTTTTTATTTTCAATATTACTTATATTGATTCCTGACATATGGAAAGTAAAAATTTTAATGTAATAAATATCAACATCACTTCCTATTATCATTTCTGGGTTTCATTTCCTACTTAGACAGCTTTTTTGCATAGTAAGATACAGTTATTGTTCACCTGTATTTTCCTGGACTGTATGTTAGACCATTGTTACGTGGATATGGGTTTAGGTGTACGTGTTCTCATATTTGCCTTAATATTGAGCATGAAGAAACCCGTGCTACTGTTTTTCAACCACACGAAGCTTTATGCTTAAGGATCTTTAACTTTTCTTCCAATTGAAACATCCCAATTTTATGATTCTGCTCTGTGACATTATTCCTGCCAGCATACACCTTCACAAGTTACTAAATGCATTGGATATGTGTTCTGACTCTATATAGGTTTTTGTAAAAGCTCCTTTTTTGGTCATCTGTTCCATGATGAGACCATAAAAACTCAAAGGCAGGCTGTGCTTCTGTTACAGATTAGAGAAAAAAATTCTAAAAAAATCTTCAGGCTTTTGACAGAATGGCACGTGAGTGTCTTGCCATTGCTCCTCTAGACAGAGCAGCAAAATGTACCAGCAGAATGCTATTTAGTAAGATTTTTCAGCTAAAAAAGAATTGCTTTCTTCTGTGCTACCATGTCAGTTCTGGTAGCCCTATTTTATTTTGTCTCATGAGTTTTCCCCCTTTGATGTTCACCTTACCTCTATTTGCTCTCATGATTATTTTACGTGAATCATAGACACGGAGACTATGAGGAAAATGACAGGTCATAGTATTCAGACCTCTGTACCTAGTACATGTTATTGCCAGACACTTATATCATTCCCTTTAGAATTATATTTAATCTCTTTCTGAATGTCTTATTGATGTTTCTTCAATGACCTCTTTGGGTGGCTATTCCATTGTTAAATTGCTCTTGCCTTTAGGACACTTTCTCTTATAAGTAATTTAAACATGCCCTTCTTATTTCTTGTAAAACATTCTAAGTCAACCACAAATGATTCTTCCCTCAACTGTATATTATTTCTTTCTTCTCCAGTAAAATACCACATGTCATGGGAGGCAAGCTCTCCATTCAACATGTAGGCCATTCAGAAGAAACCTCAGATTTATGGCATTCCCTCATCTCTAAGATTCTTTCCAGCTCTAGTATTCCATGATTCTATGATTCCTACGTTTGGTGGTGGAATTTCTAAATCTCTGTCCCATAGTTTGTTATGCCTGTAAACTTTTAAGTATTGTGCTCTGAAGTCTATTATTTTTAACTTTTAATCACATAAAATATAAATTGGATCTTATAAAATTAATATCTATTTTTATTGAGTCCTTATTATGTACTACGTTATATCATTGAAAGATGTAAATATTTAAAATTTATCTCCTAATGATAATTTTGTAGTTTTTTGTTGGAGTTAAATATATGTACATGCACACACTCACACATGCAAAATATATATATTTAAATTTGTTCCACTTTCAACACATCTTTTTTTTTCTACACTTTTCTTTTTGTGGCATCACATAATTTTTCCTTTTTCTTTATGAAGAATTTCTGAGGACGTTTATCCCATGAAGACACTGTATAGAACTCTTGTCCTATTCTCTACAACACTATTTTTCCATTTTTAAAAATGTTTCTNTATTATTTTCAAAAAGAAAGATATATTTAATTTCTTTTTTAAAAAATGTTTTTGAATGTTTATTTATTTTTGAAGGGGAGCGAGAGAGAGAGAGAGAGAAAGCATGAGCAGAGGAGGAACAGAGAGAAAGGCAGACACATATTCCAAGGTGGTCTCCAGGCTCTGAGTTGTCAGTACAGAACCCCATGCAGGGCTCAAACTCACAAACTGTGAGATTGTGACCTGAGCCAAAGTGAGATGCTTAACTGACTGTGCCACCCAGGCACTCCTATATTTTATTGCTTTTAAAACACAGCTTGGAAAGTGAATTGTTTAATTGATAATCTCATACTGAATAGTTTCTTTGTTGTATGAAATTTTCTAGTGTAGACCATATGTTAGGCCACAAAACAAGTTTCAACAAATTCAGGAAGATTGAAATCAAGCCAATATCTTTTCTGCCCACAATGATATGACGGTAGAAGTCAATAACAAAAGGAAAACTGTAAAATTCATGAATATGTGGAAATTATTATATCTAATGAACAAATTCAGTAGAGTTGCCGCATATGAGATTAACATACAAAAATCAGTAGCATCTCTATACTTTTTTTCCTGTGTACAAAATGCTTTATTATTATCATCACTGCACATCTAACAAGTATTGATTGTTATGTCAAGCTCTTTATATAGATCATATTTCTTCATATATGTCAAGGAAGAAATTTGGTCAATATTCACTTGGTTTCCCAGTGTTATTTCCAGATTGTTGTCTTTTTCACTGTTGAATAGAAACTTAGGCTTTCCTGAGGAGAAACTTGGGTTCTCCTGATCCTCTGTTGAGGCTCATGGCACATTCTTACACCATCTCTATTTTTCCTATTCAACATCATCTGCAAAACTCTTGAGCATTCCCATTTAGCCAGTGAACACTTTGATATATCACCAATGGTTATACTTCCAAATGAAGTCCAGCCATCATCCTAACGATTTTAACATGCACATGACCCATTTAGAATCTATTTGTTAAAAGAATTCTTTTTCCATTGAATTGTCTTAACATCTCTATACATTAACAATAGAGTTTCTGAAAAGGAAATAAAGAGATTGATCCCATGTATAATAACATCAGAAACAATAAAATATTCAGGAGTAAATTTAAATAGGGAGGTGGAAGATCTTCAACATGGCCATAGAAAACTACAAGATATTGAAGAAAGAAATTGCAAAAGGCTCAAATAAATGAAAAGGTATCTTCTATTCATGGATTGGAAGAATTAATATTGTTAAATGTCAATACTACCAAAAGTCATCTATAGAATCAATTACAATCTCCATCAAGATTGCAATGGAATTTTTTACAGAAATTTAAAAAAAAGAAAAACCTCTTAAAATTTATATGGACTCATAAAAGACCTCAAATAGCTAAGGAATTCCTGAGAAAGAAAATCAAAGCAGCAGGTTATCAGATTTCTTGATTTCAAGCTATACTATAAAGCTATAGTCATCAAAACAGTATGGTACTGGCATAAAAACAGACAGAAAAACGAAACTGAATCAAGAGTCCAGTAATAAGTCCAAGCATATACAGTCGACTAATATTTGACAGGGGAGGCAAAGAAACTCAATACAGAAAAGATAGTCTCCTCAATAAAGGTTGCTGGGATAATTAGGTGTTCATAAGTAAAGGAATGAAACCAGACCCATATCTTACACCACTCACAAAAATTAACTCAAAATGGATCAAAGACTTGAATGCAATATCTAAACTCATCTAAACTCTTAGAATAAAACTTATGAACAAAGTTTCTTGACATGGGTCTTGGTAATGATTTTTTGGATGTGACATCTAAAGCACAAGTAACAAACTAAAAAATAAACAAAGTGGAGCTAAGTCAAACTAAAAAACTCTGCCTAGCCAAAGAAATCATTAATAATGTGAAAAGATAGCCTATAGAATGGGAAGAAATATTTGCAAACCATATATCTGATCATGAATCTCAAGGTATAAACAACTCAGACAACTTAATAGCAAAAAAAAAAAAAAAAAAAAAGCCAAATAACTCAATGAACAAATGGACAAAGGACCTGAATAGATATTTCTCAAAAAAAAAGATATGCAAAAGGTCAACAGGTACGTACATAAACAGATGCTCAACATCACTAGTCAATAGGGAAATGCAAATTAAAACCACAATGAGATATCACCTTATTCCTGTTAGAATAAAAAAGACAAGAGATAAATGCCAGTGTGGATGTGGAGGAAAGGGAACCCTTGTGTACTGTTGGTCAGAATGTAAACTGGTGCGGTTACTGTGTAAAACAGAATGGAGAATTGCTAACAAATAAAAATAGAACAATATGATCCAGCAAGAAAAACACTAACTTGAAAAGATATCTGTACCCTCTTTTTCATAGCAGCATTACATATAATAGCCAAGACATGGAAATGACCTAAGTGTCTAATGGTGGATGAATGGATAAAAATGTTGTGGTTAGACATACAACAACATATTATTCAGTCATAATACCATGAAGAAATCCTACCATTTGTGACAACGTTGATGGAGCTTAAAGGCATTATGCTAAGTGAAATAAGTCAGAGAGAGAAAAACAAATGTTGTATGATCTCACTTATATGTGGAATCTAAAAGAAAAAAAAAAAGAAGAAAAACTCACGAAAAAAGAGACCAGACCTCTGGTTACCAGTGGCAGAGCGTGGGAGGAGGGGAAGTTGGAAGAAGGTGGTCAAAAGGCATAAACTTCCTGTTGTAAGATAAATAAGTGCTAGGGACATAAGGTACAACATGGTAACTACAGTGAATGCCGTTGTATAATATACAGAAATGTTGTTGAGAGAGTAAATCTTGAGTTTTCACCACAACGCGATTATTTTTCTTCATTGTTTTCTTTTTTATTTCTTTTTATTGTATCTATATAAGAAGATGGATGTTACCTGAAACTATTTTAATCACGTCACAACACATGTAATTCAAATCATCCTGCCTTATGCCTTAAATTTATGCATTAGCGTATGCCGATTATTTCTCAATAGAACGGGAAAAAAGTTACTTCCACAAAGATCAGTTTTCCATGTATGTAGTCAATCGTCTTTTGCATTGCTAGGAAGATGAATATTAGGATATAGCCAACAAATTGCAAAAATGGGTCAAGTATCATTAAGAAAAACTTTTCAATTTTTGGTGAAGTGTTTCCAGATTTTAATAATTTCCAGCATTTGCACTTACTGGTGACTAAGGGGAAATAAAACACAGTAGTTGGATAGTTCCCCACAAGATGATTTTTATAACACCTGCAAAATACAGCTGTGGGTTCTCTTTCAAGGTAACATATGTTTCTGTGTTTCTGAACTGATGACCTGCTTTGCACCTTTCAAATAGCAGCAAAACAAAATTCTCTTAGAATCGAAGAAAATTTAAACATGTCAAATAGTATGTGAAGTTGAGAATCCTCTAAGGCAGAGGAATCTAGTTTTTAAGAGAGTAGAGAAATAAGCAAAATGACCCAGACAGAAAGCTTACCCTAAGAGAGAAAATAGCTGGGAGTGGAAAACCAATTCTTCAGAGGACAAAGATAGGAAGATAATTGGTTCAGAAGAAAACTTCTACCTGAAGTAGAGAGAAAGCAGGTTGATAACCCTTGTAGAACTATGAAGGAAGAGAACCAGAACTGTCTTCATAATCATGGAGGCTGGGATGGCCCCCAGTATTAGAGATTCTATTGTGGAAGTCAAAAGATAGAAGAAAGGAAGTCATTGTTCACTTGGAAAGGAACTAAAATGTTTTCAGGCCAAAGAAAATTCAACACTGGGATTGAAACTATGAGGAAATAAAAAAGATAAATGGAACACTGATGGAAAACTAAAAATCAATACTTTTTCCGAAGATTATTGAAAAGAGGATACTATATATTCCCAGAAATTATTGAATTCATTCACATTTATGTTTTTGTTAAGCCTATATAGCATTTCAAATAAATGAAACCAGTGATAATTTTTCTCTTTCCTACCCATCAGCTTATAGGTATGTGCTGGATATTTACACATATCAAACACAATGCCTGCAACGATTACTCAGTGCTGTGTAAGATGATATGCAGTTAAGCTTTGAGCTAGTAGCATTGGAGTAGGGAGTATGCCTATTTTAAAATGTGTTACACTGACAAGGGAATGTTTTCTACATTTCTTTGTAATTTGGGGAAACTTTCCTGTTCAGATTGCCTCTGGAGTTTTGTCCTTCTTTCCAAAAAGAAAGGAGAATAAAACACTAATATTGCAGATTATGAAATTACAGAAATGGAGACAGAACTAAAAGCACTGCAAATTGGGCCAATTCTTGGGCAATATAGATGCCTTTAAATACCTTTATTAAAGATCAGGTCTTAAAAGTTGGAGAGTGGAGGTTGTACATTAATTTTAATGATTTAATTAATTTATACAAAGGGGAAATCATCCCAATATAGGAAAACTTTGGACAGAGGACATGGACATTTTAAGAGAATCATTACCAGCTGAATGATTTAGAAGAAAAGGACAGGACAAGCTCTCACACAACATGTTTCCTAGGCATATCTGTAGAAAGACTTTCTTGAAAAGAATCAATCCTTTTTGAGTGTAAATTTAAAACAAAATAAAATAACACCATGCAATTCAAAGGCATTGGGAGTCATTCTGACCTTCAGAAATCGAGTGAACTTCTCTTAAGACTCCTGTCAACTCCAGACCTGATGGAAATCAAAAGCATTGGAGTAGATGATGTTCGTGCCCCAACCACGTGCCCTCATTTAGTGTTCAGCTTCCAGCACCAATGTATATCCCTCTATCTCTTGGAGACAGAGGTGCCAAGGAATACCCTCTGGGAATAGCTCTCTACCAATAATTTGCAGGAATGATATATTAATACCCCCTCACCCCAGGACAACTCTGAGGTGTGTAGTCTCACACTGGCTCCCCTTCCCCTATCAGGAAGATGCCTAGTCACTCACAGTGCTAGAATAGCTTAATCAGGAACATTTTGAGAGCCACCTTCCCTTCTTTATCTCACTTCCTCCCTGCTGGACTGGTGGTTTTTTTTGCACTAGAATCCTGTCTCAGCGTCGACTTCTGGGGGTATATATACTCTGCACCCCACCTGGGATCTCTATGTACCCCCAGGGTGATAACATTCTAGAAACTCTGTGTCCTCATAAGCTAACCATGGGTGAGATTCAGCTGTTCTTCAGTTCTCAAAATAAATAGTCCCTTCCACAACTTTTACAAGTTTAAATGACTTTATTGAGAATTTGGAACGGTGTCCGGGAGGAGTCACTTTGCACAGGATGCAGCTTTTCTCTCTCTCCTTTTTGTCCTCTACATCTTTTTTGGCAGATTGTGGGACCTCAAATTCCCCTCCCTTCTATTACAGAGAGCAATTTCTTCTAATTTCTTCCTTCTTTCATGGAGCAGTGATGGCCAACCAGCATCTGGGAGTCCCACTATGACCCCAAGAACTTTTCTTTCTCAAAGATAACTCTCTAAAGGGGATTTTAGAGTCAGCAGTTAAATGAACATTTTCTACACTATTATGGTCACGATGACCATACTATACTAAATGACACTTAAATTCTTAAAGTTACTATTAGTTATTCTTATATAGAATAAGAATAAGTAGTTATTCCCAAGATTTTGTGTACAATAGGCTGAACAGATTCCTCTAACCTAATTAGTGTTCAGTCGTTGTCAATCCTTCTTTCTTCATCTTGCTAAAAGTCTGAGTTAAAGAAATTCTCTTAGTACAGTTACGAATGCCTATCTGGATTGGGTCCTTTCTACTTGGCCAGGGGTGGAATTAAGTTCTATTTGGCTTGACACCTAAATCATTTGGAATGTGTTTTAAGAAAAAAAAATGCGAAGATAGGTAGATGAGCCTTGGAAAGTCAAGAATTCAGAAAATTAACTTTGATTAACTTCACAGTGAATCAGCATTACTCTGAGACTTTTTTAAATGTTTATTTAATTTTGAGAGAAAGAAACAGAGTGCAAGCAGGGGTAGGGTAGTGATAGGGAGACATAGAATCTGAAGCAGGCTCCAGGTTCTGGGGCTCGAACTCACGGACCACGAGATCATGACCTGAGCTGAAATTGGACGTCTAACCTACTTATTAAGGTGCCCCTATTTATTTAACCTATTTTTTAAAAATAATTTTTTATTTTTTATTTCTAGGAGAGAGAAAGAGACAGCGTGAGGAGGGGAGAATCAGAGAAAGAGGGAGATACAGACTCTGAAATAGGCTCCAGGCTCTGAGCTGGCAGTCAGCACAGAGCCTGACGCGGGGCTCGAACCCACGAACCGCGAGATCATGACCTAAGCGAAAGTCGGACGCTTAACCGACTAAGCCACCCAGGCGCCCCTTAACCTATTTTTAATCCCAGATTCACAGATGAGGAAACTGCTGAACAGGTAGGTCAAGTAATCTGATGGAGGCCACACAACTAGTGAATGACAAACCTTTCGCTTGGACTGTGCTGATGTGTCTCTAAAACCAGTACTTCGATGCTATAATGCTTCTGAAAATTGTGTGGTCTAAATAGCTCACTAAGTCCCTGAATAGCTCACTATCTGTGAAAGGAAGTACACAGCAAAGATAAATCCAGCATAAACAATAAAACTCTAGTTGCTACTTCTATACTACCTTCACAGGTAATTGGATCAGCCATACACTCAGGCAGGGGTGTGCTTATCTCATGAATCTTTCCCACAGGGAAGGCACTACAGTAGGGAACTCACTACTTGATTCCCTTCAGAATAAAACTCAACTACCCTATTAAGCCCAAAGCATATACATTAGTATAGATGTGTGAACCCGGACAGTGTTGTAATAATACAATTACTACAGCAAAGTAGGTCTAATTATAGAGTTCCTGAGGCAATCCAAATTCCCCAGTTAGCGAATGGGAACTGCTGGGATTACAATAAATACTCCGTAGAGTATTTTCCATGGTACAAACAGCCACTACCTCAACTGCCTTTTGTCAATTGTACTTGAGGGCATAATCAATCTTTCTATTTTACCCAGTTGAACCAAAAGAAAAAAAAAAAAAA
>NW_027528877.1:0-40272 GCF_008692635.1 Crocuta crocuta | reverse complement strand
CCCAAAGGAACAAAAAAAAAAAAAAAAAAACACTCTCCAAACTGAAAGAAAATTTTTCTTTCCAGGGAATTCATAATTGATATGGATATATCCTTGTTCAGTTAGGAGTAACTGGAAACTTAGAAGTGTGGGTGACTCTCTTCTACCCACTGTGTGGTGGTGATTGAGAGGCAGAGAAAGCCAGCTAACAAAGAGAAAAACTGCCAGCAAAGTTTCCCATTCATGGTGATACGCTGCATAATTTCTCCTTTGGGGTTATAATATATCTGTGCTTCATTTATAAAGTTTGGATTTTTCTGTTTTTTTCCTTTATATTTTAATCTAGATTGAATTCATTTTCATTAATTACAATTTACAGAGTTCTAGTTAATATAGATGTCACCAAAAACTTATGTTTATTTTATTCAAAAAAACCTTTTTAAATTTTATCCTCCTTCAGACTTGTAATTACAAGTTGCTACAACACTTTTCAATTAGTATTAACAAGAGCAAGAATGTTCAGGTTCTTCTATGACCAGGGATATATCTCATATAATGTGGCCAGCACTGGTAATTTCTGAAGGCAGTAGTTATTTCTGAAGGTACATGGTATTAGATGTCTCTTTACCAGATCCTTCCTTAATTCCATGTTCTCCTGTTAAAGATTGAGGTCATTTTATTTTTAGTTCATGTCATTGATATATTTTTGTTTTTACTCTTCATAGAAACTTTTTTTTTCATAGAAACTTTTGATAATGAAGCCTTGCTTTATTAGGGTCTTGGGCTTTTTAAAGTTCAGTTTCACTGTGAAGTCAAGGTCTTAAAATTCTTTACAAGATTTTTCCTTTATGTTCATCTCATCTACTAGATTAGTTATAGCCTTACCTAAATTTTTATTTGATAGTTCATATGTATCTGTGTATGTACTCATACATTTCTGTATGCATGTATGCGCATAATAGGAACTAGAGTAGATTATCATGCTGAAAATCAGAGGCAGGTGAAGATCATTAGTATTAACTCATTACATCAAAGATATATCATTAGTTAATCAAATATGATCCTCATATGGATATTCTTTTATGTGACTCCAGTGTAGTTTGAGTATTTACTGGTGCACAGAAGGTTTCCTCTACTATTTTGGTTGTCTTTCCAATTCTGTTAGATTTCCTATTCAGGAGGAAATTTTAAAAGAGGCTGAGAAATATTTTAAAAGGAAAACTGTCACTTCTTAATTGTTCCAAGCAGATGGTAATGTATTTTAGTAACAGATATTGGAAAATGGCTTTATAGTCTCTTCGAATTTTGTCTCACTAGTAATTTAAAAGGTTTGGACTGGCATCTCTATACCTACTAAAAACAATAAAATAAAATGACAGAAAAACATTGATTTGATTATTGCAGGAAGAGCTAATACTATGTGCATAGCATTACAGTCTTCATTGTTATTTTTCTCTTTAAGCTGATATTTAAATTTTGGAGCTCTATTTACTGTTTAAAATAATATAATATAATTGAAGCAGTGGGGGCCCTCAAGCCACATCTTCTTACATCTCGAATACGTAAGTATTGTGTCCTCACATGACATTAGTAAGACTCATCAGAGCAAATGAAATGTTATGATAACTGATTGCAATTTTCTTGTAGCAGGCTGAGCTGGAAGAATCACATGTAGAAATTAGAACTGCAGCTAAAGCGTAAAGAGCATGGCCTGCAGGATACAACTATCATTATGTAATAAATATTTTACTTGCAGGGCAAAGTTTCTTTGCATTCGTTTTAACTTTTTGTGTGAAACATAACCACACATAAAATACAAAAAATGTGTAGGAGCCATTCACACGTCTTTACTTATAGTTTTATCATCTGTACAGTCACCATAATTTTTTTAACTTTACATACATAAAATCATAATCTCTGTATCTTTTATGAATCACTGCTTTTCATTCAACTTTATGATTTATAAAGATTTATCAATTTGTATATCATTCATTTTTATTTGAAATTATAGTCTGATTTTTAAGACACATTGTTTCGAGATACATTATGTGATTCTTTATACTCTTGGTAAATATCATCTGGATTGTTTTCAGGTTTTAAAATTTTGTTTGTTTTTCATATTACTATAGTGCTATGAACATTTTTGTAGGTATCTCTAAGTTATATATCTAAATCAAAGGATGTGTATATATTCAAATTTATTGGATAATGCAAATTGTTTTGCAAGGTTGTGTTATTTACAAATTCCATCCATATGTGAGAGTTCATTACTCTAAATCGAGGTCAAAAAATTTTTTTTAAAAATTTTTAATGTTTTTATTTATTTTTTGAGAGAGAGACAGAGCAAATGGGAGAGGGGCAGAGAGAGAGAGAAACTGAATCTGAAGCAGGCTCCAGGCTCTGAGCCGTCAGCACAGAGCCCAACGTGGGGCTTGAACCCATGAGCCGTGAGATCAGGACCTGAGCTGAAGTTGGATGCTCGAGCAACTGAGTCCCCCAGGTGACCCTGGAGGTAGGATTTACAATGTAGTAATATTTTAATTATTATCAATCTAATGGGTGAGATATCCTTCATTATGTGTTTAATGTGCCTTTCTCTGATTACTACAGATGTTGAATAACTTTTTAATGTATTTGTGTGCCACTTGTTTTTTATCTTCTCTGAAGTGCTTGTTTATGTCATTTATCCATTTTTTTTTTCCTATGGAGATGTCCATCTTTTTATTTATTATTGATTTATAGGAATTCGTTGTATATTATGAATGCTAATCCTTTCTCTTTTGTGTGTTCTTCTATTATCTTTTTTACAGCCCTTATTATAGTTTGTATTTTTTCTACCTTATTGTGTCATTCATTAAATATACAGTTTCAATTTTAGTAAAGTCAAAACTTTTCTTCTTTATGTTTTGTGTTTTTATGTCTTGCTTAAAACATGTTATCTAACTAGAGGATAGTTTGCTCTAATAACATAAAAAGTTTGCTTTTGGCAACACATGCCTTCCTTTCACTGACAGGTTTAGAGTAGCATTTATCCATCTTTTTTATTTCTGAGAAAATAACCAATGATAACTGCACCATTTACGAAAGAGTCCATTCTTTCTCTACCGATGTGAATATCCAGGTCTCTCATTCTTTAGGTCTCCACGTATTAAGGAGATTTTTGAGTCCTCCCAAACTATTACCTTGGTCTATCTATTTATTCCTGCACCATTAGGACACTGTTTTAAATATGTTAAACTTGTAATCAATGTTGGTATCTAATAATGAGTCCTTCATCTTGTTCTTTTAGAATATATCTTGGATATTCTTTGTCTTTAATCTTGTATCATAGAATCAGATCATCAACATTCCTTTATTAAAATAAAAGCCTGTTGTGATTTTGGCATTGACTCTACATATCAATTTGTCAAGAATTCATATTTTTATGGAATTTCTTTTTTTTTCTATCCATATACATGGTACACCTCTTTAGTTAGTTGGGTCTTAAACATCTTTCAATAATATTTTATAGTTTTTATTGTTTTTTGTGTTAGTTGATAGTATTTTATTTTTTAATGCTTTTGTGCATTTACTTTTGTATTAATGGCATTTTCTAAGTCATTCACTTATAGATTTGTACTTCATATAGCTTTATGTGATTGGTTCAATAGCTCAGAGGTTAGAGCACTGGTCTGTATACCTTCATGTATTGAATTGCCTAATATTTTTTAATCTAGGAAAATTGTTTCTTAAATCTCAATAGTTTGTCTATGATGTGTCATGGATTTTTTAATAGGAAATCATATAATTTACATATAATAATTTTAATATTATCTCCACTAAGTGGTAAGTAATATGTTATATTTTCATTAATTTAGGAATTTTAACATACATATAAAATTTAACAAAATCTAATCTTCACCTTTCTCCCAAATAATGCTAGCATTTAGAATGTTGAAACTCTGATCACCCACTTCTTAATAGTCTATTGGTGTGCATGATTTTCAGTCTGTCTTGATTTTATACCAACCCATGAGGTAGTTACTATATTACAGTTTTACAGAAAAAATCTGTCTAGTTTAACATTTTCTGCAACGTTATTTCTTTTTTCAGCTCCTTTCTTCTTGAAAGAAGTACATCCTGCAGGATTTCTTTTAATTAAAGTCTTTTACTTTTTAACTCGTTCAGATATCTCTCTCTCTCTCTCTCTCTCTCTCTCCTCTCTCTCTCCATTTAAATTTTAGATAGTTAACATACAATGCAACATTGGCTTCTGGAAACTTTCAGCTCTCTTAATGTAAAAAAAATCTTTATTTTGATCTTTTTTAATTTTTATTTTTACTGAACATGCAATTTGTTATTTACAGTTTTTTACTGTTTAGAGAAATTTTTTGACCTCTTCTTTTCCTCTCTTGTTCTTGTTGAGAAGCCAGTTATCTGTGCCATTATTATGTTTTGGTAACTAGCCTGTGTTATCCCTGGCTTCTTTTAATATCACCCAATTTAATGATTTTTCCTTTAGCTTTGTCTAAATGTTCTTTTTAGTTATTTTATGAACTTCTAGTGACATTTATTATTTTATCTTTTCCAGAAATTCTACTTCATGCTTTTTCAAATTTCCCAGTCGCTAATTCCTCATCACTTAAGTAAATAATTCTATGCTTTGGTTTTAAAAATGTTAAATATTTGTATTTTATATTTTGTATCTATTAGTTCAAATATAGGCAGTCTTATGAATTTGATTCTGAATATTTTGTTGTTGTTTCTGCTTATACTCATTTCTAATGTTTTCTTTCTACATGTTTTAGTTACCTTTTTAGCTATGTGTCTCTAAACATTACCTGTGAGAATTCTTTGAGGCCTGGGTTAAAGACGGACCTTTCATAGAAAATGTGTATATGCTTCTGCTAGCAGGTAGGGACAATCATTCACTGAGTTACATTTTGAACTAAACATTTGATTTGGGATTTGGGGTGGCCAAAAAAGAATTTGAATTCCAGTTTCCAAACCTTATAAATGTAAAATGATAATTAGGAATTTTCAGGGAAACTGTCCCCCAAATTTTCTCTAAATTTAGGAAGAAACAAAACCCAAACAGGTAAGTGTTCTTTAAAGTGATAGGTTGTTTCTTAGGTCGCTTATAGAAGCCTTTATACATTTGAGGCTCCTGCTTTTTGAGGGTAGTATCTGACCTCCAACTACCTCTGGTCTTCGCTTTGTTCGTCCTGTCGTGCTTCCCCAAGATGGCACCTTTGACCAGACATGTCTGCAAGTGCCCTCAAGACAAAAGCCTTCAAGGCTTCCTTACTACTGTAGAATGGCTTCTTATGGTTTATTGCCTCTTAGGAAATCTCTTGTTTTCCCACTATCATACCATCTCCGGCTCCTCCTCCCTGCCCCCCACTTCTTCCTCTTCCTCCTCCTCATTATCCTTTTATTTTTGACTATTTTCTCAAACTTCTTTTTTCTCTGCTGGGAAATATTTCTTTGCACGCTTATTACTTCATATTATGAGGAATTAAAATGCATTTTTTTCTCTCCACAAAATTTTGGCTATTTGGGTGCATAGAAGATTATAATTTTAAG
This sequence comes from Crocuta crocuta, assembly GCF_008692635.1. NCBI lineage: Eukaryota > Metazoa > Chordata > Mammalia > Carnivora > Hyaenidae > Crocuta > Crocuta crocuta. The sequence goes on along the minus strand of NW_027528877.1, from coordinate 34,728 downwards.
CAGAAACATGTCTTTGGCACCTTTCTCTTTTGGTTCAAAATTGCTTTGGGGCACTTATTAGTGTTATGATCTTGGGAAAATTACTTAATATACTTCTATCTCAGTTTCCTTATAGGGTTAATAAATTTCCACCTTATAGGGTTGTTATGTTATTATAAATGAGTTTAATGGAATGGAAAGTTACACATAATGTGTATTCAATAAATGATGATAGTATTGTTCTCTCTGATAAAGTGGGAAGAAATTATGTTCTTCTTGTTAGATCTGTTTGCATAGGCTGAACTGATTAAGTCAAGACAGACAAAATTGGTAAAATTTGACTTGTAGATTGAGTTAAAGATTAAGATCTTATTAGTAATAAAAGCTATACCTTGTTTCTTTTTCTGTTCCTGTGTCAAATTAGAAATTGTACATTTTGATTCTCAGCTTACTTCCTTTTAGAATCCAAACCACTAGTTCATGGCAGTAGGTTCACAGTACAATGTTGTCATAACTTCTTGATAAAAGTTACTTAGATTTTTGTTTAAAATGTTTATTCGAAGAATCTGTTCTTAGAGATTCCAATTTCATAGCCCTATTTAGGTAAAAGTGGATTTCAATAAGTGCCAGTTGAGGAAAAGAAACTTTTCATCTATACTCTTATGTTCAGGAACTGGGAGTTGCTAATTAAACTGATAAAAGACAGATTAACAAGAGAAAAATGGTGTATTTACGCATACAACACACACACAGAGATAGGAATGCTCAGAGATGAGTAACTCAAAGGGGTGGTTAGAACTTGGGACATATATACCTTAGTAGAAGAAAGGGAGGGAAGAGGAAAGATTCCAGTATGGAGAGCAAATTGGTTTCTTTAGGAAAGATAAAGGGATTTTTTTTCCCCTTAGCAGAATGGATGAGAGATAAGAAAAGTTGTGATAATGTTTGTCTATGCAGGTATGAGCAGTCTTGGTGTCTTCTTCTGACCCATTAAAATCCCCCAGTGAGAGGATTTATGGTAGGTTTACTCCTGATCTCTCCCCAGGGAGTAGAATGCAACTCAGGAATGCAAATTATGGCAGTCTTCATTTCTCAGATGTTTCTGCTTTCTGTCAGATTAAGTGAAGCTCTGAGAGGTTTCTGTCTGCATCTGCTGAACTTCAAATATCTTCAGCCTAAAATAATCTTTCTATAAACTCTGGAGTTTCAAGTGGTCCTCGCAGACCCTAGGGAAATCTAGGAAACACAAATCTATGTATGACATCCTGTACTAAAAATAAAATATAATGTATTTTCTAGTTCTGATCTCACTAAAACAAAAGACCTCAAAAAAGTTATTTGTACTTCATTCTCTCTTATTTTACTCAGATAATCATGCTGGCTCTTCATCATCAACAAGTGAAGAAAAATGTGTATAAAATACCTCTGACCATTTTGTAAAGAGATAGCATACCCAACTGAAGCCAAATACTTCCTAAAGTATAATTATTTCTCTCATTTTGGTGTTCATATTTTGGTTATGTCCTCCAAGTGCATCTAGGCAGGTCAATAACCCTTTCTTGAATCACAGCACAATTTCCTCTTCCAGAATTTCTCTCACATTGCCCCAGACCTCCTTTTATCACCTCAGAGATTCTATTGAAATAAATATATTACTTGGAAGGTGTGTACCATATGGAGAGTGAGTTCATAAATAAAGTGCAGCCAGATCAATCAGTTCATATCTCATATATTTGAAGGTGGTTGAATCCAATGTGAATAGCAAAGTTTGTCTTCTTTCACATTTTTTTCACATCTTTGTAAAGAGATAAACTCTACTAGGTTTCTGCAACTCATAAATCAGAAATACGTCATGCATATTAAGGGAAAAAAAGCTACAACCCCTAATATAAAGATATAAGCTTCCTGTTTCTTCTGTTATATATTCCTGATTATTCATTACAAAATTCTTATGAGTAGAAGTTTTCACTATGGCTCTTTCACTTTCTTTAAAATTTTAGGTCTGTGAGGCACCAGATACACATATATTACAATATTCAGTACAAATGTGTTCCTAACCCAATAAGAAAGGTTGCAACTCCGATATTTTCAGCCTACTTACTGAATGCTACACATTTTAAACATTTATTTTGTTCACTTTTATTTTTTAATTTTAATTCCTGTATAGTTCACATACAGTGTTATATTAATTCCTGCTCTATAATATAGTGATTCAACAATTCTATACATTACTCAGTGCTCATTATGACAAGTGTACTCTTAATTTCCTTCACCGATTTTACCCATCCCCCCGCCAAACCTGAATGCAACATATTTTTAAATTAAAAAATGGGTAAGATGATGTAGCTCCTGTCCTTCATAATAATGTAATTCTGTTTCTCCAGCTTCCAACCACCACCCCACCACAAATCTCACTAGAATAGAAAAAGTGGGAATGACTTTTAATAAAAAGTACCTTATTTCCTCCAAACATTGCATCAATTCTGATTATTGGGTGTAGCCCTCTGGCTCATTTGTATCCAGCATTGTGAGTTCTGAGGAAGGAGCAATTAGACTTGAACAATGGGATTCCAGAACATAATGGACAATATGCCAGGTATTTAGTTTCACTATCTTCATTTCTATTCACATCTTTATGTACTGTGTGATTTTCCCTTAATTTAATTTTAGTGCCGTTATTGTATCTTCTGTTTAATTTTTTTATAGCTTGCTATAATTAAGCTTTTATTTGGAAGTCATTTTAAAACCACTGCATCGTTGTCATGGAATTGTTGGTAATATGTGATTACATTATGTTGTCTTTTGCCAGGACACTCTTGTAAATGAAGCATTATCCTCAGAGATTTTCTTGGCTGAAAACGTAAGTAATTAAAAATGTAAACAAATATTATCTGTTACATATGCTGCAATAATAAATACTTCAGTATAATACAAGTTAATGTCTCTTTGGGGACGTAGTTTAATCCTACTACAACATGTTTTATAAATGGACAAATAAATGGTTAAGCACTTAATATCACATGTACTATAGCATGCAGATGTCCAAAGCTTTTATATGTTCTCTCTTTGAGCATTTATGCATGTTTAAATAGGCGCGATCAATAATCTTTTCACACTGTGTGTTATTTCATAACAATGCCAAATACAGACATGTGAAAAACAGAATCGCTCTTCAAACATTCCCAATTAATATCCAATGTAAATGATAAATAAGGAAAATGGGCATTCTTTGTCTATAGATTTTAGGATGAACATTAATATATCTTGTCTGGAAGGCAATTCAGCAATATGTAACAAAAGCTTAAATAATGTGTGTAACCTGGGCACCTGGGTAACTCAGTGGGTTAAGCATATGACTTCAGCTGAGGTCATGATCTCATAGTTCATGAGTTTGAGCCCTGTGTTGGGCTCTGTGCTGACAGCTCAGAGCCTGGAGCCTGCTTCAGAGTCTGTGTCTCCCTCTCTCTCTGCCCCTCACCTGGTCATGCTCTGTCTCTCAAAAGTAAATAAACATTTAAAAACGTGTATAAAGTTTATTTGTTAGCTTATTTCTTAGAAATTTTCCTAAAAAGTACTGAAATGTATGCAAAAGAGAGTGTGCATAATTTTCATGACTATTTATTTCTAATATTGAAATATTGTAAATAACCTGATCATATATCTGTAGATAATTGGTTAAGTAGAATATGGTAAATGCATAAAATGGACTATTATGCAGCTATAAAAACCAAGTTACAAAGGAAAAGTAAATGACATGATAACATAAAAGTGTTTTTTTTTAATTTTTTAAGTTTATCTTTGAGAGACGGAGAGAAATACAGAGTGACCAAGGGAGGGGCAGAGAGAGAGGGAGACATAGCATCCAAACCAAGCTCCAGGCTCTGGGCCGTCAAAATAGAGCCTGACGCAGGGCTCGACCTTGTGACTGTGAGATAATGACTTGAGCCGTAGTAAGATGCTCAACCAATTGAGCCACTCAGGTGCCCCATTACATAAAAATTTATATTACTCAATGGATAATCAACAACAAATAAAAGTAGGCTCAACCAATAATACTTTTCCAATGATTATTCAAATTTTTTAAAAAGAAATTGTGATGGGATCCATGTGAACAATATCCATTATATATCAGTAATTTTGTCCACACTAAAGGATAACACCCACAGAAAGTTATTAGATCAACTAGTTGAATAAACCAATTTTAAGACAAATTGAAATGTTTGGTATTCCATAAAATTAGACTTTATATGAACTCAGACTTTCTCAAAACTTATATCAGTCTTAGAGTACATGAAGAAATATATTATACTAAAAATCCCAACAATCAGATAAAAAAGTCAGATTTTTTCCCTTAAATAGTTTATTGTCAAGTTGGTTTCCATATAACACCCAGTGTTCATCCCAAGTAGTGCCCTCCGCCATGCCCACCACCCCCCTTCCCCTCTTCTCTACCGTCTTAAGCCCTCAATTTGTTCTCAGCATTCAAGAGTCTGTCATGGTTTGCCTCCCATCCTCTCCCCCACTATTTTTCCCCATCTTCTCCCTCATGGTCCTCCATTAGCTTCCTCCTAATCCACATATAGGTGCAAACATATGGTGTCTGTNTCCCAGCACCATCTGTTAAAGAGTCTGTCTTTTTTTCCATTGGATACGATTTTCTGCTTTTTCAAAGATTAGTTGGCTGTAAAAAAATCACATTTTTAAAAGGTAAAATATCAGCAGAAAAATTCCTCTGAGACACTTAGAAACTGTTTTTGTCTTCATCTGTATCTTTATTCTTTCTTTCTTTTTTTTTTGGTATGCAGATAACTTTACCTAAGTTTGGTTAAAATACATCTTGCTTTTTATTCTAACTGAAGAGACTATCAAATGAGTGAATGGATATACAAACTGGGGTAGGTATATACTATAAAATACCACCTAGCAATAAAAAAAAAAACAATGATGAACTTCAGAGACATGCAACAACAGAGAGGAATCTCTGGGAATTTATGCTGAGTAAAAAAGTCAGTCCAAAACATTATGGAGTATATTACTGCATTTATATAACATTTTGAAATGACAAAAGTTTAGTAATGAAGAACAGATTCATGGTTGCCCAAGGTTAGGGCATGATTGGGGGTGGGAAGGAACTGTGTATTTTTATGAAAGCATAATGCAAGGGTGATGAAATTATTTTGTATCTTGACTGTGATACTTGACACACACAAAGTGACACAAGTGAAACTGTATAGGACTAAAGACACACACATACAAACACACAAATGAGTACAATTAAAATTGAAGAAATCTGAATAAGATACATGGATTGTATCAATGACAATATTCTAATTGTGATATTGTAGCATAGTTTTGTAAGATGTTATTATCGGTGGAGATTGCATAAAGAGTAAAAGTAGTCTCTGAATAATTTTTTACAACTGCATGTGAATCTACAATGATCTCAAGATAAAAAGTTAAAGTAAACAACAAAAACCTCTTACCCCAACCAAGTGGGGTTTATTTCAGTGCTGCAGAGCTATTTCAGTATTCAAAACCACCAATTAAATCTCCTATATTAAAAAGGTAAAAAAAATCACCTGCTCACATCAATTAAAGGAGAAATATATATGTATTAGCAAGGAAAACTCTGAATGAAAACATTTTCATTCACAATACCACCAAAATGAACAAACTGCTTAAGAAGAAATTTAATAAAAATGTTTAAGACTTGCATAGAAGCTATCAAATATCACTGAAAGAAATTAAAGGAGATCCATATAAATAGAAAAGTAGGTGGTCCATGTTCATGGATTAAAGTCGTCATGCTGGTAGGATGACAACTCTCCTCAAACTGATATTCAAATTTATTGTAATACCTTTCCATGGAAATTGTCAAACTGACCCTAAAACGTGTGTGGAAAATCAAAGTACAGAGAATATTCAAAACAATTTTTATAAGGAAAAAATTGTTGGAAGACATACAATACCTGGTCGTAAGTCCACAGTAATGAGGGCAGAGCCATACGGGAATAGGACAAAGAGACAGGTCAGTGTGACAGAGGTGAGATTTTGCAAATGTGTTCTTATAGCTCAATTCAATTATTTTCAAAAAAGACAAGTCAACGGGGAAGAGTTTGCTGTTTCAAAAAATGGTGCCAGGACAATTGGATGTGTACATGCAAAAAAAAGTAAAAAAAAATTAGACTTTATCTTTGTCTTATTACCATATTCAAAATAACTAAAAATGGAGCTTAAAGTTAAATTTTAAAGAAAAAAAACTATAAACTTCTAGAGAAATACAAGAGAACCATCTTCATGACATTGGATTCAGTAAAGAGTTCCTAGATGTAACACGAAAAGTATGATCAATAAAGAAAAAATGATATATTTGATGCCACAGATAGGGAGAAAATTTGACAAGTCATATATCTGATAAAGAAATTTTATCTAGAATACAAAAAAACTGTAATGAATCAATTAATAGAAGACATACAACCCAGTTTTTACAATGAAAAAATATGTCAAGAAAGATTACAACAAATAAAATATATGAATCGCTTGTGGTATATGAAAAGATACTTGGCATTGTTAGTCATTAGGAAAATGCCAAGTAAAATCATGAAAGACCACTATACATCCATTCAAACGGCTGTAGTCATAGAAACGGACTATACCAAGTGATGGTGAAGATGTAAAGAAATTGGAATCATCATGCATTGCTGGTGGGAATGCAAAAGGTTACAGACACTTTGGAAAGCAATTTTTCAATCTCATAGAAAATAAATCTAAAGAAATCAAAATGTATTCTCACACAAAGATATGTATGCAAATGTTCACAGCAATATTATTCAAAATAGTCAAGGAGGGGCACTTGGGCGGCTCAGTCAGTTAAGCATCCAACTTCGGCTCAGGTCATGATTTCACGGTTCATTGGTTCAAGCCCCGCGTCGGGCTCTGTGCTGACTGCCAGCTCGGAGCCTGTAGCCTGTTTCAGATTCTGTATCTCCCTCTCTCTCTGACCCTCCCCTGCTCATGCTGTCTCCCTTTCTCTCAGAAATAAATAAAACATTAAAACATTTAAACAATTAAAAATAGTCAAGGAGTAGAAAAAATCCAAAATTCCATTAGCTGGTAAACTGATCAACAGGTTGACAGAGAGAGTGCAAGTAGGGTAGGGGCAGTGAGAGAGGGGGAGAGGGAGAATCCTAAGCAGACTCTGCTTTTTTAGTGCAGAGCCTGCTGGTGGGGCTCAAACTGATGAAATTGTGAGATCATGACCTGAGGTGAGATCATGACCTGAGCCAAAATCAAGAGTCGGATGCTTAACCAACTGAGCCACCCAGGCACCCCTGTTTTCACATCTTTATAAATAATCTACCAACATCATTAAATTATACATTTACAGGGGGTGACTATTGTATGTCAATTATTTATCTCAATGTTAAAAAATAAACATTGATATTCATATATGTAGCACGTATTTCATTTCAACAAATGTAAAATAAACTATGAAAAAGCCTAAGTCCTTCAATCAGCACTTGTATGATTCAGAATTTTTGTTTAGCCTGGAAGCCCTTAAACTTTAATCAATCTCCCTTCCTTCCTCCCTTTCTACCCTCCTCCCTTCCTCCCCACTCCCTTCCTTCCTCCCTCCCTCCCTTCCTTCTTTCCTTCCTTCCTTCCTTCTCTCTTTCTCTCTCTTTCTTTCTTTCCACTATTAAAGTATAGTTGACACACAATGTTACATTGGTTTCAAGTACACAACAAAGACAATTTTGTACATTGCTCAATGCTCACCACAGTAAGTGTTGATCCAGGATTTTGATGACTACTCATTCATCTTGTTTACTTTTCTATATCTCAGGATGCACATTGCTTATGCTATTGTTCTCAAGTGAAAAGATTCACTAGATAAGTGCATAATATGTTCAGTAAAACTTAATTTAAAAAAAACAAATTTTATGGGGGTTTTTTAAACTACATTCTTAGACAACCCATTGATGCCATCATTTTTAGAAACAGTTCACACTCCAGTGTTTCCTGATGCTTTGGTAGTTCTTTGAGCAGGTGAACACACAGATGTAGAGCTATCTTTATCAGGAAACATTTGTTTAATGCTCACCTGTGCACATGTCTATGAAATACTAAATTTGTTCATTTTGTATTTTGCATCTTTGTAGAGTAAAAAAAGTGATATAACAGTACTTCTCATGCAATATTCTACCACCATAAATTAGAGGAGGTGACCACAATGTCGGAGTACAGTCAGGTGCAGAGCCACAGAATGAGAATAAACTAGAGGAAGCCCTCAAATCAAAGTTAAATTCCATGTCTTAAGTGTGGCCAGAATTAAATCCTGTATTCTAGTCTTCAATATCCAGCTCTAGTTTATGCCTTTTTCTCTCTGACTTGTTGCACACACTTTACTTTTAATATCAGAATATCACATAAAAACTCTTTTTTTGTATCTTACCTGTACATAATAGCATGCAGAATTGCTTAAATGTCTGTGGTCTTTGACCTTAAAGCAAATAATTTCAAACAAGTAAGACATACATGAAAGGCGTATGAACAACTACATACCTATGAGTCTAATATTATACCTTAGTTTTTAAAAATATGTTTATTCATTGTTAATATTTTAAGAAGATGGTAATGGGCATTCACACAATTTTGTGCCATTTCATTTCACATTCATCTTCACTCACTTTTATAGTTCCTTATAAGAATTTCTCGCACTTATTTTGAAGAAATATGAAGAAAACTAAGACATGATGCAAAGTAATTTACATAGAGAGTGTAAAAGTTAGGCTTCCATTTTTTTGTTTGTTCTGCTTTGGTTTTGAAGTTTGTGTTTGTTTTTGCTTTGTTTGTTTGTTTGATTTAGAAAAAGAAGGGCAACCAGATTAACAGCTCTGCCAAATTCTCAGGTGTCTGCACTCAGGTTGGAGGTCTTGTGTCTTAAAACCCAGGTAGAGTAAAGGCAAATTCTGTGGTCATCTTCTTCACTACACACACACACACACAAAATATATATATATATATATAAAATGCTGCCATCAATTAAATCCTTGTCTCACGAAGGCAAAGTGTCCTTAAATAAAGCCCAACAGGAGGGAAGAATTGCTTTGTAAAAAATATATGTTAAATATACAGATCTTTTGATCCTGTTCTTCAGTTTAAAAACCAGTGGATACTTTTTAAAGAGTTATAGGAACCTCAGCCAGCATCATGTTTGTGGTTCCAAAGTGTATTAAGGAGAAGAGGAGGGTATTATTATTAATCAGAAAAATTATTTAATTACTTTTTTAAATAAGTGACAGCCTTGATGTATACTATTAGTACACATATGACATTTACGTGGCGTGTATTTGATGTCACAAATGTTTAGATCAAATTAAAAGAGAGGATAAAACATAATAAAAGTGCCTCATATCTGCATCCACCTCTTTATACAGGGTGGAGCTTTACTAAACGTGGGACCTATTTTCTCAATCAGCAGGAAGGATTTCTGAAGGAAATAGGCTTGTGGATCTTAATAATTCAAAATTGTTATATTTTTTGCAGGCTCAGACCAGGAATCAGACATTAACCCTCCCATTCTCTATTTCCTTCGCCCCCTTCCTTTTTGTTCTGTGGATGATAAGGGATACGAAATCAATAGCTGTGTAGAAGAAGCAGATATAACATTCCGAGAAACACTGGAGACAGGGAATAGAAGCAACAATTCATTTTTCTGTCTCAGTTTAGATTGTATTTATACCACCTGCTATGTCTGTGGGAATGGAATCTATAGTAGTGTCTTTAGACACAAACTTTCTCTTAGTGACTTTCCTTTTTCTATTCAGTGTGATAGCATTTTTTTTTCTGGGAAAAGTAGCCTATGGCACTTGGCTGAAGAGATGAGACTTCAATGAGAAATAGGAGACAAAGAGTGACAAATTAAAATGACAAGGCTGTCTTATAAGATTGTGATCCAGTGAAATGAAGTATTTCTGGCCCAGTCAATGTAGACAGCATTATGCTATGTGGGAATAGATTGCAAGACCTGGGCGGCCTGTATATGTCTTCGAGATAACTGAATTTGTCACTATCAACACTCGCCCAAATTGTGTCTTTCCTGGCTTTTGAGAATAGGAGTATGGACAAAGGTGTTTCTAGAAGTCAAGTAGTTAAGGATACATTATTTTCCTTAAAAAATAAATCCCAATCTTAAAAAAAAAAGTTTTAGTAATATCTTAGTCTCGGCAATGAAATTAATCCAAGGAGAAGCCTTGAAATCTATTACTAATAGCTCTAAAAGTGAACTGAGGCATCACGTCTATGGAATGCCTTGTTATATCTGTTGTCCTATAACTCTACCTGGGAAGTGGCCACACACTGTTTCCTGAGGCGCTGGCCTGCCTACTAGACATCTTTACCTGGTGTTAGCACCATCAGACCAAACTCCACAAACATTAAGCAACCTTTGTAGACTTTCTTTAAAAAATCAGAGGAGGGCGCCTGGGTGGCTCAGTCCTTTAAGCGTCTAACTTCGACTCGGGTCATGATCACACAGTTTGTGGGTTCGAGCCCCGCCTCGGGTTCTATGCGGACAGCTCAGAGCCTGTTTCAGATTCTGTGTCTCCCTCTCTCTCTATCCTTCCCCAACTCGTGCTCTGTCTCAAAAATAAATTTAAAATAATTTTAAAAATCAGTGGAAATGCCATTGCACATTATTTGACAAAAGTTTACATGTAATCTGCATTTCGCTGTTTGGTACAAAATGAGGAAGGGAAAGAGAAAAAAGGTTATAAACATGCTCAAGTAGGAGCAATCCTGCAGTTTCTTTGCAAAGCTTCTTAAAACATTGCCTGGGTGGCTCAGTTGGCTAAGCATCTGACTTCAGGTCAGGTCATGAGCTCGTGGTTCCTGGCTTTGAGCTCCATATCGGAATCTGTGCTGAGAGTGTGGAGCTTGGAGCCTGCTTCAAATTCTCTATCTCTATCTCTCTCTGCCCCTCTACTATTCACATTCTGTCTGTCTGTCTCTCTCTCAAAAATAAAATAAAACATTAAAAAATTAAAAAAAAAATCCCTCCTTTTCAGTTTTTTTTTTTTGCTTCCTTCCTAACCCAGGTCTTCATTCCTTTTTCAAGTGAGAAATGTAATTCATTCAGGGACTCTAATCATGTTATAAAAACACTTTCTGTGGAAATCTAAAAATACATGAAAATAATTCTTTTTCTTTCATCAAAGTTCCTTTGATCATTATGCTATTTATATTATGTTAAAAAAATTGGGGCATCCATGGGAGGCTGCACTCATTGTCTATTTGGAAAATATTCCAAGATTTCGTGATGATTTGAGCCAAGAAATGGTTACCCCTTCAAAAAAAAATAATGCCTTCATTTGTGGAGAGTTATGGTTTTCTTCTTTTGGCTGGCCACAAATTGTTAGTTGTTTCTAGTTTACTGATGTAATTGTTGTAGGATTCTTTACTTCAATGCCCAGCTTTGTTGTCCCACTGCTTTGAAGACTGAAGAGGTGGACAGAGAATAAAATGAGCAGCAGGCAAACATTTATTAGAGTATAAGATTAGAAAATAAGAATAGTATGAAAGCTCTCTTTACAGAGAGGGAGCATTCGAAAGTGAATACCCCCCGACTATTGGCAAGGGACTTTGCTTTATAGGGTTTTGGTGGCTTTATAGGGTTTTGGTTCCCATTTCTGCTTCTCAAGTTCTACGCATGATAACTCTAGGTGGTGGGTTGTTCATTCCTGCTTGGCTCCATTCCATTGTGTGAGGAGTCAGACCATGGTTACTCTGTCCCTCAACAGGGATTAAGTTTTATAGTATACTTATTTTAGTTAGGTATTTTGAATGTCAAATTCCTGAAGGGAGGCTGAGGGGGAGTAGGCAGTGTCTGTTACATTCTTAAGAGGAAACTTACAACCCAGGGTGTTTGATGAGGAACGCCTGAGGGGGTTTGCTCCCGGTCAAATGCTCCCAGCATTGTTCCAAAATATGTGTTTTTTTCCCCAACCCAGGGTCCTCAGGTCCTAACCTTTCCTTCTCTGCCTACTTTATTCTATCTTTCCCTGTCACACACTGACTACAAAAATGTTTTTTTTTTCTTATGTGACAATTGTAGAATGGCCAGATTATCAACTTTTGTCTTTACTTAAATGTTATGCCCGTATCCCACAGTAAGACTGTTCATTTCTTTTTTTATTCATTTATATAGCATGAGGGATATTTTCGATGCTTTCTAGTTTCCAAAACCAATCTCTAAAAGGTTTAGATAATTACTTAAAATATTGAACAAATGAGTGATATCAGACCTGATTGTTGCAGAAATCTTAGTCTCACCCAAATTGAGGCGCCTGGGGCTTGTCTTTCACACCCAACCCTAAGAATGGGTTAAACAATAGCCTTTTGGATGGTGCAGAAGAGTTGAGTGGAGCAGTGTTTTGTAATTCAGAAACACAAAGGAAAAGTTACAATGAGAGTATCACTCTTGGAAACCAGAGTCCCTTATGTTGAATCAGGAAAGCTTCTGTACATATTCCCACAATATGAGAAAATAAAACCGCTTTTCAAAGTCCTCATCCTTATCTTATTGTCTTATTTTTTTAAAGTTTAGATTATTTTACTCAATTCCCATTTTTGGATTTTCCCAACGTGTTAGGAAAGTAAAAGATAGATTATAAGATGTCAAGACAAATATTAAAGTAGTCATGAAGAATTCAAGACCCAAATGTGGCTTATTTCTCAGACACTCAGACACATGCATGTAAGAATCAATAAACATAATCTTTCTTTTGTAAAGTTACTGTTTTTAAATTATAAATCGCTCAATATATAATATTTCCTCTGGAGCCAATGGAAAAAAAAAAGGTGACTTACTTCAACATCAGAGATAACACTATATGAGTGAGCTCAATGCTGGTCATAGTAGACTCAAATGGACTTAAGATGAATAAACAATTTCAATAAATTAAATTAATTAGGTTGGGCTCAAGTGTGCAAGCAGTCTATTTTCTGAAATCATGTACTATAACTTATTCAAGAAGTGTTGGTGTATAATTGCCTGAAGTCAGAGGATAAAAAAGAGAAAAAGCTGAAAATCCATTATGCTCGTGTTAACAGTCTAACTAAACTAATTAACTGCTATCTGAATTTTCACACCTCTATTTCATGATCTTTCTTGTCTCAAACCTCCAAGGCTCAAAAGCAACAAATAAACAACAACAACAAAAAAGCATGTAGAAGAGAACAGTACTAAATATAACACAAACCATCCCATTTTAAAAATCAGGGACTTATTTTCTCCACCTTCCTGTGTTTACATTGCTTGACCAACAACCTTATCATAAATACTGTCTCTACATAAACTTATGTATCCTAATCAGTTATGTGCACACAAATAAAATAAAATATTTTTGTACAGTTATCCACTGTGTTATGTGTATAGCTATTTTTCAATTTACTACCAAAAATAGAATTCCTAATATTCTAGAAAAGTTTGGAAGGTCATTGTATTCAAACTTTTAAGGTAATTGAGTAAAAAATTTCAAATCAAATACCAATACCCAGCTTTCATGTTTGTTATGCAGTATTGAAAATATCTAAAAGGCTTTCTTTAGTTTCTATCTATATTTGAATACATTATTAGACTCATTTGATTCACACACTTCACTAACTGGGAACTATTCTTTTAGATTTGATTTTTAAAGAAAGACATGAAAGGGAAACAAGTTTTCTTAATTAAAAAATTACGCTTATGTAACAGGAAAGGGACCAACAGCCAACAAAAATCAAAGACAACACTATTATGTTGAATCATATGAAATCTCCAATATTTGACTATTTTTGTCTTATGTACATGTTTATTTAATATGTTTGAACCAGATTTAGGTCTGAAGCAGAATTCCTCAATATCTGTACATCCCAGCTAATGGAGGCCTAGTAATATAATGAAAGATCTCACAAGAGCATTCACATTTTCATGACTATTTAATATTAAGATACCATTTTTCCCTTTGAAAATTTGAAAAGCATATTCTATAATACATCCTGATTTCCAAATATAACACTGTTCTTTTAATCACTATAAAAATGTAGTTTATTGAAGTTCTAATGATTGTCATGTTATTCTCTTGTAGAAGATATTCTGATGTTCAACAACTGGTTTTATAGATACATATTTTATTGGATTTCATTTTATACTATAATTAAGTTCAATTTTATTTATAAGAAGAGATGATATTGACAGTGATAGTATTTTACATTTCAATAAATACATTTTATTTTCAATAAAATCAAATTATATTATATAATATTTATAGCATGTAAAATAACATAATAAATAATATTTTACATTGATTATTTCTTTATAGTTTAAGACACTCTATAGGGTTGTAAACAAAACTATCCATGAACAGTTTCTTAATAAAATTTCTTCTTTTGAGGGGTTTTCATTCATGATTCATGAATAATACTAAATCTGAAATTACTTAACACTTTCAGTACATTAAGGACTCACAAACCACAAATTATGTTATATTCTAAGTGTTGAATCTGCTACTAGTCAGTGTCATATTCATGAACTGAAATCTTTGAGAGTGATCAGACCCTAATTGCTTGTACCTCAATTCCTCTTTCATGCTCTTTGGTATACAGAATGTCTGGCTAATTTCTACAGTTGAGTTCTGACTGTGAAGTGGCATTGAAGTTCAGCAGGACCCATTTCCTGTATACATCCATGGCTAACTGTGCAATTGGTAAGAACACTCAGCTAATGAATCTAAGGTCATGAGTTCACTACTGGGTGCAATTATTTGCTTTGTTGTATTCAAGGGTTATGCATCACACCCTTCATCACGAATCACTTTCTTGTACATGTATGTTACTTGTCACAAGAGAGATCCATGTGCTGGAGCTGGAAGGATCAAAGCAAATCTCTGTACAAGGGCGGGAAAATCACTCACCATCTTCCTCACCCAGGAAGGCTGAGTCACCATCTTCTTCACCCAGGATTCCTGCTATTGTGTGCTCTATGTTCACATGTTCTCCACACTCTCCTCCATCCCCCACAGCAGGGTAGTAGTGAGATTTTTCCTTTGGGGAAGAGACCCTCTTACTAATTATGTTCTGCCATCCCACTATACCCACAGTTAGGAAGGAAAGAATCTAACAGTCAGAATCAACTCTCCCAAATCCTGTTCTTCCAGCCTTTCTATACTAAAGTTTTAGTATAGAAAGTTTTATTTAGGATCATTCTGAGTTTTATTTAAGATCATTATGAACACAAAATATCTCAAATCAAGAGTCAAAAACTCCACATGCCCAGAAATTTCTCATACGAAATGAAAGGAATTGTAAGAGTCAAAAAAGAAATGTTCCTTTCAAGTTATTTATAAAATAATTTAATAAAGCTATGCTTGTTTTCAACATTTATTCCCAGTCTCTAAGATATAATCTCAGGATATATATAGAGAGAGAATATATATACTTAGAATATATATATTTAGAACTTAGAAATATTTACTTTTTAAAAAGTAAACAGAGAACCAACAATATGAAGGAAGATATTTTCTAGAGTTTAGAACTAATATCTACTCCACTGGATTTCATTTTCTAATATACAAAACCTTTGCCTATAAGTATATCCATTTTTCAGGTGTTAATAAAATTTTAAAAAGCAGTCACTGCTAGAATGGAAGCCTCCAAATGTAAAACATTATACAAGCTGCAAACCTAATAATAATATATAAATGAGGCAGAGAATATTTACAAATAAAATTTCCAAGGTCTAAAAGTAAGAATAGTAAGATAATATCAACCAGGCATGTCGACCCCTCAAATTCTATGTAAATGTCAATGAAATTGTGATAGTAAAATGTATAAGGATTTCTTATACACCCACTCCAAAAATGCAAACAGGGCTGTAGTTTACATCAATTAAAGAACTTTTGTAAAATAAAAAAGAGGAAAACTAGAAAAATAGACAAGTAGAGCAATACTACTAGTAATGCAAATTACTATACATTTACTAAATGGAAATTAAAATAGCAATACGGTACCTTCAGTAATAAGTTATATACTCAGTGATATTTAATGTGCAGGCACCTCTACCACATGAGTCTACAGTTGTATACCTGAGTATGTACACCATCCGGAGAAACTCTTGCTTAGGTTCATAATAGGGTATGTAATACAATGATGCTTACTTCAATATTGTGTGTGTGTGTGTGTGTGTGTGTGTGTGTGTGTGTATGTGTGTGTGAATTGGAAGCACACACATATCTAAAGGTCCATCAGTAGGGAGATGGGTAAGGAAAGTATGGATAGTCATAAGCAATAAACTAGAAGCACACAGAGGAAGAGGAAATCTTAAAACTTATTGCTGAGTGAAAAAAGTAAAACAGGAAGACAAAACCCTGGGCTCCTGGGCAGCTCAGTTGGTTAAACCTCTGACTTAGGCTCATATCATGATACTGCAGTTGTTCGAGCCCCACACTGGGCTCTGTGCTGACAGATCAGAGCCTGGAGCCTGCTTGAGATTCTGTCTCCCTTTCTCTCTGCCCCTCCCATGCTCATGCTCTGTCTCTGTCTCTCTCTCTCTCTGTGTCTCAAAAATAAACATTAAAAATTTTTTTAAAAAGACAAAACTCAGAAAAGTAAAAAGCAAGGACAAGAGTATAATAGGTATTAAATAAAAGTAAAAATACCAACATACACCTAGAGATCTTTCTAAGTATTCTTACATATCTTATAAATTTACTTTTAATGAGAGTATGTACCTAGTGGGAAGAGCAAAAGGGAAAAAAAAATAGGGACGATGGAGAAAAGCTAAAAACAAAATAAAACAGTGACATATATTAAAGAAATGGGATATGATGAGGTGCCATGAGCTGAGGGATTTAATCTGTTTCTTTGCATCCGAGCTTATACAATAAAAAAAAAAAATGGAGGAGGAAAGAAGCAGATAAAAGACAGGAGGAGAGGCTCAAGCAAACATGTTCATTTTAGCCTTCCTGAATTACTAAGGTTGTAATTTTAGGTAAGTTTTCAACTCAGAGCAAAAGTGAAGTCCATGCTCTCAGAGCATGCCCAACACCAGTGCATTTGGAGAGGACAGGAGTGGTCATTTTCCCTTATGTTTTCTGCCTCGATGCTGCTGGCTCTCATTCATCAAACGCTCCTACATTCTGGCAATGATCGCCTCAGATTTTATTAATTCGAGAGTTGTTTTTCTAATAAGGCTATTTGTGTGATGACATGCCCATATCGCTTCGAATAGATTTGGTGAACTATTAGAATCTGAAGAGTACACTGGGTATATTGTGTTTGATTAGAAAAAGTGCCACTGATTGCCCTACAGCTAAACTCTTTATTAATTTGTACCATGCAATTTCTAGTTTGAAATTCATAGGCATTTAGAAAATTAATCCTTTGCAGAGAAGGGATCACTCAGGTGGTGAACTTAGTCGAAGGAAGGTCTTTTGGGTATTTAGTTTGGACACATTATCCCCAGAAGACCTGAATAAAGAGCTTTCTGAACCATTTGCTGCAAAAATCCTTTCGGTAAGGCAAGTTCAGACGTTGACTTCATCAGCTTATGAAGGGTGAATAAATCTTGCATTTACATAGTGTTTTGCATTTTAGTTTTAAAGTGCATTACATAGTACACTTGACTTAAGTGGGCAGAAGTAAACAATATCAGGGGCTGGGGCGAAGCCACTCATGGTACTAACCACACCACAAACATGCGCACGCATGCACACACACACACACACACACACACACACATGCCACCCACTCTTCCTCAGCAGTAGAAAGTAGTGCTGACAGGAAAATCATTCATCAAGAAGCCAACTGTGATATCACAAGCCATGTGGTTATAGGCAAATTTTCTGCCAGCAAGCTATGTAAAAACTTCAACTTGAATTACATTCTTGGTGATTTTGGTTTGATTTCCCAAGGAGTTTCATGTCAAAGTGCAGAATTGAGTTTGGAGCATAAGTACATGAAATAAAAACCTGGTTTCCATTCAAAAGGGAGTGAGATGACTAAACTCATATTAAATAACAGTATTTAACAATTCTATATTTTTTCACACAACTCATAAGACTGAAAATAAATTCACAGAAAAATTGTAAAATCAGTGTAAATCTGTCTAGAACTATTATTCAAAGGGTGATTATCTCTAAAATTTTTTGAGAGTATGAACAGGTAACACTTGGGAATTCATTTTTAACTAGTTTAATGTGGTTGTATACTACATACATTTATGTATTTACATACACACTCATTTTTCAGAATATACCACAATGACAGAGATGCATATACTCCATATGTACCTATGTGTAAAGTATATACATGCATATATAGACATACCAGGATAGCTCCCTATAGAATAAATGTAGGTGAAACTTGAATTTAACAAACACAATGTATCTTCAACTTTTCAAACATTCTATCTTCTGTTGTCTAAAGAAAAACTGTCAGGTACATTTTTCCAATAAAGTTTTATTATATTAGCAATGTCCCTGGTGATAAAAGTTCTTAGGAAATTTACTGGATGACATTTTATAATGGCTCTTTTCAAGTCCATGGTTTTTCCTCTCTCTGTCAATATATTCTAATACTGCATCTAGAGCGAATCGTGAAGAAGCTGACTTTGTGGCTAATGATGACGGTACTCATGAAGACGCTGTGGGCAATTCAAAACCCTCTTTGGTGCTGAGGAGAATGACCGAGGATGTTGATTTCTTTTGTGTTGCTGTTGTTTTCAGAAAAATAATTGGATCTTAAAATAACAACAAAACTAAAAACTAAAAATAGAATGAAGATATGACAACACCTAATAAGAACCTACACTGGAGGCTGGGTAAGTATAAACTAGTAATTTGAACAAAGTTAAGCAATTGACATGACTTGGGATATATAACATTCAAGGTGTGTCTGTGCGGATTTCGACTCTTTACTCACTAGTAATAGTTTCTGGACTGCCATAACCTCCAAGCCTTTAGCCAAATTGTATCTGTTAATATCTCTGTACAGAACAGGGTTCAGATTCCTTCCTGTTAACAAGGTAATAGCCAAATACAACAAACTTACCTCCTGCCAATCTTCATGTCTTACACTTGATTTTGTGATACTTTCTTAATCTTTAAACAGTATTAGTTTAAAATAAACGAATACAGTCGACTACTACTCATTTTATTATATGAGCTATGATTTTCATAAATAGGCATCCTGGGGAAAGGGTCCGTTTTAGAACTAGGTGAGATACGGACAGTGGCATACTCAGGCCCCAGGGCTGTAGCCCATCTGTGTCCAATTCTGAACAAATATCCTCGGCCTTTCAGTTATAGCCTCTGCGCTATGCTGGCAGGTTTGTAAACATCTTTAAAATAACGAAGTAGGTGAGAGGGGTGGGAACGGTGATATAGCAGCAACCAGATTGACAGGCCTACCACCTTGTTAGCGTTTATTCCTGATTTTTAAAAAATGCCCATATTAATTTTCATCGCACGTATAGAAGAACAAAAAGAGTGATTTAAATGTCTATTAGCACCTATTATCTGGGACTACATTAAGGAGGTGCTGGTCAGCTTGGCTTCATTTGTCCTCCAGACGCTGCCAAGATGTGAGGCCAGGCCAATTGGGGTTAAAGCAGGCAGGGAACTGGTACAGCTGGGGATCATTAGGAGTGATCAAGGCCAGCCAGAAGCAAACAGCCGCAGAAAACCAGGCTGAGCGCTCTTCCAGGCAGAGGGGGAGAGTCATGTGCACTCAGGAAACAGCCTAACTCCATCCAGCGAAGTTGGTTGATTTAATTAGATTTTGTTGAAAATTCTGGCTTGGTCAGCTTTGATGCAAAATGCGCAGGGGAAACTATCAGTTCATTTTCAAAAGGTGCATTTAAGAAATGTTAAAAATCTTTGTCATGGTTGAAAAACTGCAGTGAAGCACACAAATAGCTCCTTGCTGATCAATTATCATCATCTTTCCTTGACCAATTAATACATAGATTGTGGATTTTATTGTGAGCTTGTTCATCTGTGCACGTTTAATTTATTGACTTTCCTCCTGTCTCTGTCTCACATTTCCAGACCCTCACAGTACTTTCTGGATGACTTTCTGAATAAATTATTTGGACTCAAATCCTTGTCTTACAGTCTATTTGGTAAAACTAAATCAAGATGTACAAACCCCAGTAGGGTTTGATCCTTACCTCACAGGGATGTTTTGATTATCACATCTGGTAACACAGGCAAAAACAGTTTTTAATAGTGAAGTGATACAAGCGGAAATTATTCAAAGACCCCCAAATTTATCTCTGTACCCATCATGATTTGCAGAATTATAAACTAGAGGAATAATTTAATAAACGTCTGTGGAAAAATGCTAGAACTCTGATGCTTACTTGGCTATGTAAAATATTTTAGAACCAAAAGCCAGGTTTACTGTTCTCATAGGTACACATGGGTGATGCTGCTACAGAATTCTCCCTTCCTCTGTGCTTCTATGAGAGAAAGGGTGTGACATGAAACTAAGGGAGGGGAGGCAATGGAGGGTGCAGATAGTATCAGCTAAAACTAGGTCTTTGCCTATACTAACCTTTGCCTGCAAAAACAGAGCTCTGAGGAAGACAAGCAAACAGATAAAATTCTGAGTCCCTAGTGACCAAATTATTTTCCAAGCCTAGGTTAAAACAGGTAAGATAATGAAGGAGAAGAAGGATTCAGTTCATTCCCAGTATTTTCAGTGTGTGTGTGTGTGTGTGTGTGTGTGTGTGTGTGTTTTATGAAGCTCTGGAAGTTTCATCTTCTCTAGAATTTGCCTGTTTAAGCATAGCTTACACCAGTGATTCTCAAAGTGTAGTCGTCAGCCATAAGTGTTAACACTATCTGAGGGCTGTTAGAAGTGGAAATTACTTTTTTTTTAAAAAAATCAATATTTATATATATTGCAAAATGATCGCCACAAGAGATCCAGTTAATATCTCCCTATACAGAGTTACCCATTTTTTTCTTGTGATGAGAACTTTCAAGATCCACTCTTCTAGCTACTTTCAAATATGCAATACAGTATTGTTAACTATAGTCACCATGCTCTACATCGCATCCCCGTGACTTATTCATTTGAAAATTGGAAATTTGTACCTTTCGATCCCCATCACCCATTTCATGGACCCCCAATGCACTCCTTCACACAGCCAATGATCTGTTCTGTATATCCATGAGCTTGTTTTGTTTTGTTTTTTAGATTTCACATATAAGTGAGATCATATGATATTTATGTTTTTCTGCATCACTTATTCACTTGGAATAATATCCTCAAGGTCCATCCATGTTGTTATAATAAGCAAGATTTCATTCTTTTTTATGGCTGAATAATATTCTCCATATATGTATATGTATATATAACCAATTTAACTACTTTGTGTGTGTGTGTGTGTGTGTGTGTAACATCTTCTTTAACCATTTAGCCATCAATGGACATTTAGGTTGTTTTCATGTCTTGGATATTTTAAAAGATACTGCAGAGAACATGGGGGGTTCAAATTAGTGTTTTAACTTTCCTTGGATAGATACACACAAGAGGGATGATAGAACATATGGTAGCTACGTTTTAAATTTTTTTGAGAAACCTCCATACTGTTTTCCACAGTAGCTGCACCAATTTACATTCCCACCAACAGTGCATAAGTGTTCCCTTTTCTCCACATCTTTGCCAACACTTGTTATTCCTTGTCTTTTTTATACCAGCCACTCTACGATGAGGTGATATCTTGTTGTAGTTTTGACTTTCGTGTCCCTGATACTAGTGATGGTGAGCACCTTTTCATTAATCTGTTGGCTCTTTGTCTTCTTTGGAAAGATATTTATTCAGATTCCCTGTCCATTAGAAAAAAAATCAGATTGTGTTGTTTGCTACTGAGTTGTATGAGTTTTTTATATATTTAAATATTTGACCCCTTATCAGATATGTGGTTTGCAAATATTTTCTCCCATTCAGTTGGCTGCCTTTTCATTTTGTTGATTATGTCCTTTAGCCATGAAAATGAAAATTTCTTAAGTCTCATCACACATCTACTGAATCAGAAGCTTTGCACTCAGAGCTCAGTAATGTGTATTTTAACAAACTTTCCAGGTGATTCTGACATTTAAAGGTTTGGAACCTCTGGCCCACAGTGATCTCTTTGGATAAACAAAGAATGCCTTTGATTTAAAGTAAAAGTTCTAGAAATAATCTAGCCTTTAAATTTCTGTTATACCAAAGCATGTCTATTTCCCTTTTTAGAGCATTTAAAATTGAGGATCTGAGATACATTGTCCAAGCTTCTGAGTGCCAGAGCAATAGGAGGAAGAACTCAGGATTTCTAGGGATAGAACATTGGAAACCACCAGGTTTTGCATAACCCAGTGAGGGTAAGGAAGAGCAGAAGCCTATACACATCTCCCAAGGAGGGCAAGGCTAAGTTAGTGATGGTAGAAGATGTGGGTCTCCCAAATGACCTCTGCGGTGTTGTCTGGAAGGAGAGGGAAAGGTCTTGATGAAGCACAGCTTCCTTCCCAAGCCCAGTTCAACGATACTCAAATGTATCATTTCCTTGGGAAAGAATATCACTTATATTATTCCTGATATTGGTTATATTGCTTAGTAAAAGTCCTCAGGTGACCTCTGTGAATGGTGACTTCCAACAATCTTAATAAATACTGGCTCTTAGATAAATAGCAATCTCTATTTTCTTTGGAAAGTACATGCAAAGTGGATATAATGGCAGTTTATGTGTATTTACTAATGTGCTTGGTAATGTGTCTAAACTCAGTATTTCCATGGCCAACTTGAAGTTTGTACATTGGGGCATTGAACTTGGGACCGCATTACATTTGGGATCCTCACATTAAGCTAAATGTAGGAAAGTAAAGATAATATAGAGGAAAGAAGTAGAAATAACCATAAGATTTCAAAGCAGGCTAATAGAGGAAAAATAAGGAAGTTCCGATTAAATAATTTAGAGAAGGAAAGACTGAAAGGCAGCCTACCACTTTCCCTTAAGTTTATGAAAAGCAGTTGCTAGTAGTTTATCCCCTTCAACGGCAAAAGTGAAAGGGATAAGCTTCAATTCCAGTCGGTAAGACGTAGGTTAACTAGAACAACCTTCTTGGACTTAGGATTAACACCAAAACGCCTCATCATGAATGGAATTGGACGTCTTCAGCGGAAAGTTGGGAAGCGACTTGAGGAGAAGGAAGCCAGAGCCTTATCATCCCTGGTCTAGGTGTGGGGAACATTCCTGTGGATTCTCACTCTTCGAAATACGGCGAGGTGTCGTAAGAAGGGACCAGTTCTATTCACAAATGGTTCGACTCCAGTTATTCATGAATGCTGAAAGGGTATTTACAGTCTATAATTTAGGAAGACTCAGAATCAATGACCTACAGTTAGCCAAATCTTCATTTTTTAAAAAATTTAACCATTGTAACTCACTCCATTTCCAAATATTGATGTTAGTATATTCTCTCTTTGAGACATTTTGCATTTTAAAAGCAAACAATTGAATTTTGTAAAACTGTCAGTGAGATCTAAGGAGATTGATTAGGGCCCAGTTATCTCTTTTATCAAAAGAAGCACTCTTCTTATGATGGAAAGGTTGAGAATATTCATGTCTGAGAAGAAGATCTACGGATGCCCACTGGCATTTAAATCCATAGAACTTTTAAACTCAATAGAAAATTTGAAACATTGTGCTTGTACTTCAACTGTTTTTTATATAATAAAGGAGTTAGGGGTTTAGTACATTGATAACAAATATGTCTCAACAAGAAAAATGTTTGTCATTTATTGTGTTTTAACAGGAAAAAATTAACGTTTGATTTCTTTAGCAATTGCAGACAATCTGACATATTGTATTATCTATGTATGCAGGAGGGTGGCTAGGTATGTGTTTATATATGTGTATTTATGAATACACATTGCATACTTTTGTTTCAGATATCTAAATGATTATTTAAAAAAAGAATCTCGTGGGGCACTTGGGTGGCTCAGTCAGTTAAGCACCCAACTTCTGCTTAGGTCATAATCTCACAGCTCGTTTGTTGGAGCCCTACATCGGGCTCTGTACTGACAGCTTCAGATTCTGTGTCTTCCTCACTCCCTGACCCTCTTCTCTCTCTCTCTCTCACAAAAATAAACAAACATAAAAAAAAAGAATCTCATAAGAAGAGTAATTCCAGGACATGATTGGTGTAGAGGAAATCTTAAGATCTGATAAATGATGGAACACTGGAGAAGTCTTTGTTCAAGGTTTCTGTCTTAAACCCTCAGTTTTTAAGTAGAGAACAGTCTTGTGTTATGTGACTAATTGGAAAAGTAACAAATCTAAACTACAGTGCACCACCCTTAAAAATAATTGGATTTCAAATTGGTATATAAACTTGTATTCTGCAGTTTTAAGAGTTAACATAGAAGTATTGCATGTCAGTTTAGATAGTAATGCTTTGAATGTGTTCACAATTATCATTGCATTATTTTACTAATCTTTGCACATCTGTTAAATAACATTTACAACACAACTATATAAATCCATTAAATAGATAAATGTTTTGATTATCTTTTATTGTTTATTTTTTATCTTCAGGGATTCATTACATTGACTATACCTTTCAAAACATAATCTACAGCTTAATTAAGCCTTGCAGTTATAAATTTTGAGCCAACATATTAAGAGAGAAGTTATTGCTTTTGGGGGTACAATATTACTAATGAATGTTTTGCTCTGCGACATCACTGCTGGTATAAAATTCTAAGTCTATCCAAAAGAAACTGTCCTTGATTTCACTATTCAGAGATCATGAGTCAACTTTTTATGTACTATAAGCATCTTAGGAACAAAATCCAAACCTATTGATGGCTGAGTAAATTTCACAGCTTGTAGAAAAGACACATATCATTGTAATGTGTGAAATTTTAATCAAAAATGTTATGAAGGAGAAAGGTAAACTGACTGCTATAATTAATGTGTTCTGACACAGAGATTTAGCTGGCACATTTGTGGACCGTGCTGTGCTCTGTTAACTGTTCCATTGCTTAAGGACTGTCAGAGTTAGGGGTTCCTGTGTTACGGTTCCACCACCCGACACATTTTCCGAGAGCGTCAGCTTTGTCATGATTTGAAATTTAACGTCATTTCTTCCTCAGCTTTCCTATTAATATTTAGGTGGGTGTCGCGGGTATCTGGTAATAGAGTATATGATCTTCCTTTTAAACGCAGCTTTGCTTACAATTAAACTATAGAAACATTGCTTTTAAAATGAATCGCCTTGTGTTTTGTTTCCCGGCTATTTAAATATTATCCTATGTCTTAAAAGTGAGAGAACTGAGTAAAACTAATTCAGGTGACGAAGAAATTAGGAACCTCACCCTCACGTAACACACCCGAGTATTTTCATATCTTGCCAGAGACAGTTCACAATTAAGTAAAAGTTGCGTGATCTCTCAAAGTAAAGAAAATATTTCTCCAGTAGGAGAAATTATTTTCAAAAGAATACTTGCTATATATTTACAATTTGGAAGTAGCATCAGATTCACAAACTATTTGTAAAATGGTGCTAAAATATCCTCTCATGCCAGACACTGGGTAAGAGAGCAGGTTTCATGCCAGACGCTAGGTTAGATGGTGGCTCCATATTTCAGCAAGATTCTTCTGAAAATTATAGATTGGGCTCCTGGCTCTGCTGTGTCAATCTACTCGCAGAGATCTACTACAGACTCTCTCGGTGCACTGCCAGTGTGGTTGTGCAGTAGACAAAAGACATACCTGAAAGGGGAAGACAGATACGCCACTTAAATTAAATAGGAAATGAATTGGCCAGCAAGCTGGCATGTCTGCTGAGACAAATCATGGACAACATGTCTCTCAACAACAAAACTTATTTGTTTTCTCTTGCCAACAGATTCATCACTGCCCAGGCAAAACAGGCAAAATACATTAGTGTCATGGTAAACTGATAAAGAGAAGTGCCTCAATCTAGCATCCTCAATGGTGAAAGTCTTAGGGCAGTATTGATCTGTGTTATATAAATCTTGTTTTCTGTCTGCAGAAGTGAATCAGGAATGACCCGTAAGGTTAACAAACATTGTAATGTCTTTCAGCTGGGGCAGAAGCCTGTGAGTTCCACACATTGTATTTGGTCAAGTTCCATCTTGTCATTTTACCGCCAAGAAGCTTAACTAATTGCTGGCAATCATAAGAATGTTTGACGGAAGGAGAGAATTCCTACGATTTTTACCCTCTCTCCCATCCCCTCTCTCTCTCTTTTTTTTACCCTTAAGTCTTAACAAGCAGTCAAAGCCAAGTAGCGGAAAACAATCAACACTGAATTAGTCAGCAGGAGTCTTCACTTACTTGAAAGTTTATGTAATTGGCATGTCATGTTCCTACATTGCCAAGCACAGACCTGATTAAGCTGATGCACTTTGTTTCAGTAAAGTTTCACAAAGAAAGCTTCTCCTCCTTTTGAGTTACATGTCAGGGTATGTACTTACCATGATTTTCTTCCCTTCATAGGGAACCAAAGGCTAAAAATGTCCTCTGTGAGCTGATGAAATAAAAATTGTCACCAAAGACCTGACAAAAGCTGTGTTTGGGGAAAAGGGAAGACAATACTGGTGGTAAAAGATAATCATTGATACAAGGAAAATATATGAGCAAAAGTACAATTACCCATGATAGCCTGCTTTATTTTATTAACAGAGCACTCTTAAAGAAATGGCAAATTCAGTCTGATTTTGTAAGGGGAGGTTTACTTCACCATATACACTTTTTCCACATGGGGTGTCTTATGCTTTTACTTACGAAAAATGGTTCCTGTAGCCTTAACAAATTTTTCACAACGAAAGCTGTCTTTAGGGACTAATCAGCCACCTGAATTTTGTCTGCTAACTTTTTTACAATGCTGTATTAGGCTGTGTATGCTGGATTTTGCCCTTATTTGGAAAGTCAGCCTTTATGGCGAAAAAACATATGCCTAGCGTTAGAAGAGACTCTATAAAGCTTATGATATTGTATTTGTATTTGCTCACACTAGTGTCCCCTTGTCATAACCCTAAATCAAATGGTAGATTTGAACTTGGCTTAGATTATTAAAGCTACAAGACAGCAGTTACTGAGGGAGCTGTCCACGCATCTATTACGTCATAGTTGACAGTATAAAGGCAAGATTCGGGGAACTAATGGAGTTTCTTTTTCTTCTCCCCTTTTGTCATAGAAAGGTCAAGCTAGTTTTCAACATTTTTATGTATGTCATTCTCAATATAGCAACAGAATCTCTTATGGAAAACAATGTAAGTAAATGTCTCCACGATGCTACTAGTCACCTGATCAAAAGCCAATGTTGAAAAACACTTCTAATGACTGTCTCTTATGCATCAGTGCACCTACTAATGAGCTGCCAGAAAAGGCTTTGTAAAGCTTTGCTAAGATAGAGCAGGAATGTGAGAAGCCTGAGATATAACTTCCCTGCTGTGATCCCTGCCTTTCTACTAACAGGGAGCCTAGACTTGGAGCTGCTAATGAGCATGCTGGAGAGAGTGTCCAAACCAATGCAGGCTGGAGACAATTCACCTGGCTGCCTTCAGATCCAGGGTATGATGCATGACAGTAAGACACTCGGTACTAGCTTTTCTTTAAATAATTTAGATATTTATTGATTTTCCCTCTCTACCCCCACATTTTTATTTAGTCCCTGCATTTTACTCTTTCAGTGATTTCTAGCACCATCAGAGAAAAAGGAATAAGAATTATTCTTTCTATCGCCTTCCTCCCCCACCCACGTATGTACAGGAAATTAATGTCATCATGTCATATAATGGCAGTATGGAATACCTAATTAATTTTTCTCCAGGAAAGAGAAATATGTGCTTTTCAGAGGTGATGTTTATGAAATGAGGCAGTTGAAACGAATAGCTTTTTAAAAACCAAAATGTGGCTTATTTGAATTAAAGGGATTCAAAATATGGCATGTGTTTTGACACTTAAAACAATATATAGCATAAGTTAAAGACTTTTCTCCCTCTAGCAATGCCTATTCAACATCTTTATCCATAGCAAAACCCAGCAAGATCTTTATAAAGAACGCTTACTTAACTTGGCTCGTAGAAATTCCTGGCCCATAAATGAAAGAGTTAACTGCAGGATACCTTTCAAGTTCAATGCTAAGCTGTTCACATTACAGGTTTTGATGCCATGCTTGCTTTGAGTTGTCCTAGAGGCTATTTTACTAGTTAATTTTTTTTTTTTTAGTCAAACAAAATTACAGAATACACACTGTGTAATTTCACCAATTTGCAATGCCACAGTTATCCCGGAAAGAGAATCAACATCCCTGTCCATTAATTACAATCCTGACTATCTTCTAGCATCCCAGGAGGCAGCCCACGCAGTTCAGATGGGCTAGTGCTATCTGTCCCTTCCAGTTGCCAATGTTCCTATTTTCCACAGCTCACCCTTGCTTTTTCTCAGGTTGATAGAACATGCCACGGGAAATCGCAGGCTCCGTGGCAACTGGAGAGATAAGAACGTCGTGTGTCTCGGCGGCCCCTTTTATCCAAGCATCTCCAAAGAGCTTTATAGAAATCTATTTTTTTAATCCTCTGGATACCCCCATGAGATAGGTATTAGCCCAACTTCACCACTAACACAGCTCAAATCACGGGAGCATCTACCTACGTACTAGCCCCTGAACCCTTCTTGCTATTCGATATGGTGCAAGAAGAGAGCTTGAATTCTGAACCCGATTCTGACAACGTGGGGAGCGAGTTGGAGGACACGTTTCCTGTCAGGGAAGTTCTGAATTCTCAAAAACGCGGGCTGGACATAAATACTTCTTTATAAAAAAAGAGTAAAGAAAAACAGAAATACAAATAATATAAGAAATATTTGAGGTAACAGGCCGTATTTGGAACTTTGTCCCCAACAAATCCTTATCCTCTCAAACTTGGTACTCCAAAGTACCCTTTTTTATTTCTTTATTTGATAAACACCTTGCCAAAAGAGTAAAAGTGAAAGTCGGAGTTAACCAGTTTAGGTTTTTGAGTAAATCTCAACTCTGTAGAGAGCTACCAAACATGTAAAAATCAACTTCTTGCTCTCAGGAAATTTAACATATAAGGGGAAAGAGAAATGTACAGTTAAGCTCATCAACATAAATGATATGCTTATCATGAATATAACCTGTTAGTGTTAAAAATTATCTTTTGAGAATTTCACTATCCATAGTGATACAATATAGGAAAGTGTCTCTTTTATCATGCTGTTTGTGGAATTCTGTCCTTGTATATCCACACCTAGTAGAAAAATAAATTCTTAATTAATATATTTTCTTATTAAGAATGAACTTGAAATACTATGGAATGTTCTGTATCTGGATCTCTTGCTGAGATACCCAGGAGCACGGTGGGTATAGTATTGTCATTGTCCTTTGGAGCTCTATATTTCATATGTAAAATGTTGTTTTAGTATCACATTTTTTTAATTGACAGCCACTTGTCAAAATATATACAGATTTTAAATATATAATTTTCTTTAAATTTTCTCTTATTTTAGATCAATATAGTTTAAGATAGTCTTTGCCACTTGGTGAGCAAATATTTCAGAACCTAAATAAATGTCTAACAAATGAATTATCAAACCGAAACTATAAGAAAACCTCCCTTGGTCTCTATTTTCCTCAGAATGTGAGCTTGTGGAGAAATGCAAGTAAAGCACAATGTTATCTCAGCATATCAATAGATAAGCCTTATTCTTCTCTAAGCAAGGGAATTTCCTGACTGTAAGTTAGGGCCTTGGAAAGAGTAGTTCACTTTTGAGCCACTAGGGTCCCATTATATTTATCTCTCATATCGACTGGTGCCTTACACTCAGTTTAAATTTTTATTTTTCTCACTTCTATCAGTAAAACACTTGGCCAAGCGTCCTTAATATATTTTTTTTATTTATAGGTAAATTATATATCTATCTACTCTATTCAGAAAATATTCTAAGGCACACATGAAGAGGATATTAAGGATGAGAGAAAATAAAATAAAATATATATTAATGTCTTATTTATTAACAGGGAAAAACATATTTTGCTTCTAGTAATGATAATGATTATAATATTTTAGTGAATTGTACATAACTGGATGTGATTCCTTATTTTTGGAAATCGTGTTTAAAGTCTTAGTGGTACAGTAGTTTCCAAAGACTGGCTGTAGATTCAGTTTATTCTGATACTTGGTTTTAATTGTTACTATAGCTGGAAATAATATCTAACAAAGTTATTATACAAGAAATGCTTTTATGAAATTATACTGATATTCAAATTCCATCCCAAAATACGCAAATATTTTTATTTAAATGTTGATGATAAATTTCCATTTCTCTGCAAAAGACAATTACTTTTGCATTTAGTTAGATAGAGTAAGCTTTTAATATACTTTTTTAAAGTTTATGTATTTATTTTGAGAGAGAGAGAGAGAGAGCAAGTCAAGAAAGGGCAGAGACAGGGAGAGAGAATCCCAGGCAGGCTCTGTACTGTCAGCACAGAGCCTGATGCAGGGCTTGAACTCACAAACCATGAGATCATGAGATCGTGACCTGAGCCTAAGTCAGATACTTAACCGACTGAGCCACTCAGGCACCCACACTTTAATATTTTTAATGAATAGCTTCAACATTGCCGAAATTCTTTAGGAGATTTCAAAACATGTTAGAAAATTTTCTTACTAAGATTTTTTTCTTTTTAAGTGAAAAAAGATGTATTTTATAGAGGACATATCACTTTAGCCACAAAATCCCAAAATGACATATCATCTCCATACACTTATTTTCAAAATTTATTTTCTGTATTTTTTTTTCCAAAATAAAGGTTTATTTGTTAATATAAAGCATCTTTATTTTAAAAGATATAATGATGAGCACCTGGCTAGTTTAATTGTTTAAGTGTCCAACTCTTGATTTTGGCTCAGATCATGATCTCACCGTTCATGAGATGGAGCCCCAATCCCTGCATCAGGCTCTGCACTGGCAGCTCAGAGCCTGCTTGGGATTCTCTTTCTCCCTTTCTCTCTTCCCCTCCCACAACCGCACTCTCTCTCAAAATAAATAAATAAACA
Source organism: Crocuta crocuta (assembly GCF_008692635.1). Lineage (NCBI taxonomy): Eukaryota > Metazoa > Chordata > Mammalia > Carnivora > Hyaenidae > Crocuta > Crocuta crocuta. Next base: position 3,612 of record NW_027528877.1, on the reverse strand, counting down.
TTAAAAACAAAAAAAGAGATATAATGAGTGTTTTTATCCTTTTGTGGGGAAAAAAAAGCCAGCTAATTACCACACCACTGGAGCCACTTGTCATCATCAATGAATTTGGAATACTTATCTCTTTATAAGATAAAAATATATAGTACATTTTTTTTTCTAGGAACTTTTTCATAAGAAAACCAGTGAATATTTTCATGGCATTCTTCATGTCATTCGAAATTACTATAAAGATTCTACTTTTTAAATGGATTGCTTATATATAAATCCCATTTTTAAAAAAAAATCTTATAGTTATGAAAGGTGTGACTTGTTACAATATGCTGAAGGCAAACAGTGATGTAAGACCACCTCTTTCAACCACGTTGTGGAACCTCATTCTTTCCCTAGGATGGAATGCATAGCAATGAGCCTCTCTCTTTGGACTAGTGTTGATCTCTAGAAAAGCATAATTTCCTCTTGTTTATTAGATTAAAATAAATTTCATTACAGGACCTGATATTTCTCTATGTCCTAATAGAATGACTTGTTCACTTTGGAGGCCACCATTCTGGACAGCCACAGGGTGGGGTGAGGATGATTAGGAAGACAGGTGTCTGAATAGAATTTTAGATGAGGCTAAAGCAATCATTTCAAACATAAAAATAATGCTGAATAATTGAACATGATTGCAAGCATTAGGAGAATTCAGTACATTGGCTTGTCAAAAAATTAGTATATAGAAGTCAGTAGATTTCTCACATACTGAGGATATATTGGATTAGAAAATAATGATTAAGTTGTCTTTTTTCATATTTACACCAAGACATAATACTGAGAAAAAAAACCTAAAGAGAATTGCTCAAGACCCATATGTATAAAATTGTAACATGTTCTGAGGGACGTACAAAGAAAACTGGAAAAGAGGAAAGAGCTACTTCATTCCTGCATAACACTACAGATACCTGTGGATTTTCACACAATGGTTGCCTCTGGAAGAAGCAATTCAGAGATGGTAGAGTTTTTAATGTCAAGCTTTCTAATTATTATCTATGTACAGCTATTGTTTTAAAATAAATATTAGAACAGCTTATTTTTGTGATATGCTTATACTGCATGGCAGGTAGAAATAGAAGTACTTCACTCAAATTAACTACTCAAATTAATTTTACTCAAATTTAAACCTCACTACACCCCTTCAATCAACTATTATTATTCTTATTTTGTAGATTAGGAAACAGACACAAATAGGTTATTTGCCATAGGTCATGTAGTCAGTGGCTGGAATTTTGAACCCAAGTAGTCTGATCAACAGCCTAAGCTTTAAACATTAGTGTGTACTTCCTCTCTGGAATACACATCTCAAAAATTATTCCCTAATTTGAGCTGACTTTAATAACTCAAGGGGAACAAAGAAAATGTATACTCATGGACATATTGTTTGGATGTTATAAATGTTGAAACATGATTTAACTTTGCTGCAATACCTCCCAGTTAAGCACACATCCTTCCACAGACCGACAAGCATAAAAAACAACAAGCATAAGATTACGTCCTGTGTTTCATGAGAATCCATGCAAAGCTGAGTCTGCAGAAGATGAGTCCTTCTATTTAATAAGGAAAACAGTAGAAAATTTACAAACTTTGTCTTAAAAATGATTTCTCATTGCTTCTTCACATCGCACCTCCCTCCCCAACCAATCACATACACTTGTTCTTGCCTTGAGGACTTTTCTCTGAGATTTTCCCCCAGCCCCACACCTTCATGCCCAATTCTGCTCACCTGTAAGATACAGGTTAGTCTCCCTCTTCCACAAAATCTTAACAGAGTAACACATTTTATAATTATTTTTCTCTAATATAAATTTTTTATTTTACTCAAATATAACCTGAGATATACCTGGCCATTCTTACTCATACTTTTTTCTTAGAAATATTTTCTAATTTTATAATATATGTAATGTGATTTCTTTTTTTCCTAATTTTTATCAAGTTCTGGAAAGGGTTGTTTTATATTTTCTATATGACACAACATAGTGTGGTACTCAATTATTATTTCATAAATATTTGTTAACTCTTTTGTGTACATATCTGCTAGATATGATGAATATCTATATTCATATCTCTATCTAGCAGATATAGCTAGATATGTTTAACTCTAAAACTAAGTCAGACTTATATGATGTGTAATTGTTTCATAATGTTCATTTTTGACCACACTCCAGAGGCTGAATATTCAACTTGTGTTTTTCCAACTCTCTTTTGTCTATTATGATCCCAAATACTTATGTTTTGTTCTTCCTTTTAAATCATATAGACTAAATTCCAAATGGTTAAATAATGAAGCAGCGTATATCAAAATAAAACACAATTTATTTTTTTTTCTTTGTTTTCTTGGGCGTAATTCCATGGTACAAGTTATGGGTTATTGGTTTAAAAAAACTCAATGCGTTTGTGTGTGTGTGCGTATGATTGTGTGTGTGTGTGTGTGTGTGTTGTGTGTCCAGGATAACATAAAATAGGAAGCTTGTGTTTTAGAAATATTTTATAAAGTATTAACAAGTGGAGAAATCAGTCGTTCCATCTGTTTTTACCATGTACTTTCTATATACACAATACAATTTTGTGTATATACAAAATACACAAGCTATTTTGAGTATCTGGAACATTTTTGAAATTTTGTCAAGCAGCATGATGTAGACCACAAAAGGTACATGCTGAAATTGATAATATTCTGCAAAGGAACAATGCAGTAAACTGTCAACATACAATACTACTGCTGATGAGTAGAGACTTCCATGAGACTGTCTGCCATCTTGTCAATGTAGCTTTTTTGTCCTGAAAATATACCTCCTATGTATGTAACTACACACTGAAAAGAAATACTTGAAAGTACAGAAAGACATGAAATTAAAGTCACATAAAAGTGAACTTTCCTATCATTTCCTGCTTCTTTCCTCCATAAAACTAAATACTAAGTTTTCTATTAATCTATCAACAATAAATGACTTCAACAGCCTTCTCATTAAGATAGGTAAGGAATTTAGCTCACTAAATTATCTTCTTTAAACTCCAAAATTTATGAATTACATTTTTCTTTTTAGTTATATAGATTACACCATGAAAACGCTAACTTTTATTTCTTTATCCATAACTTTTTGGTGTTATATATAACTCCCCTATGCATAAGAAGACATTAAGTCTCCATCTCAGTCTTCATCATCCTTTCTCTAACCCCTCCCAACTTTTGTTAGCTGTGTCATAAATACAATATTGCCAGTTGTACGTTTATTTTCCTATTTATATATCTATTTAAACAGTATAGTACAACAAAATATATTTTATGTATACCTATATAGTGTATTATTTTTCTATACTTCATATTTAGGTTAATTCTGAAAACTGGTAATAAATAGTTTTTGAAATATTGTTATTATTAAAATAATGAGTACTATAGAGTACAGAATACAGTAAATATTGGTTCCATAAAGAAGCAGGTACTGTTTTTGAGCTAAATCTATTTCTTTTATGGAGGGATAAGCTAAATGTCAAAGTCAAACATGTTATATTTTCTTATAACCGATCAATGCCCCAAATTTTGGGGGCTATGACTTTCTTGGAGAGCAAGAGTTATTG
>NW_027528876.1:391240-410903 GCF_008692635.1 Crocuta crocuta | reverse complement strand
TTAGCTGGGGGTTGTGGGGCAGGATCATTCTGGAATGAACACCGCTGCCTTCCCCTTACACACCAGGTTGAGACATGAAGAGACACAGTGGAGAGAGAGACAGAAAGAGACAGGGAGAGAGACAGTGAGAAAGAAAGAGACAGAGACACAGAGGTAGAAAGAGACAGGGAGAGACAGAGACTGAGAGAGAAGGGGAGAGACATAGAGGGGAGATAGGGAGAAACTTGCATGGCAAGGGAAGGGGAGCCAGGGAGAGGCAGAGCCCCAGGCTCAGATGAGGCAGGGTGGTGACCAGGGCAGGTCCTGGGACAGCAGTGCCCGTCCCCATGTGCCCTGGGGCCCCCGCCCCGGTGTGCAGCGTGGAGGCTGCAGGCCTTCTCCTCTGCTCCCACGTGGCCCCCCTGCACCCCACCAGCCCTGGGGCTCGGACCCTCACAGGCTGGCCTGCAGGGCGGCCTCCCTGGGGACCCCGGTCACGAAGATAGGACAAGGGGACGAGCAGAGAACCACTTTAATTCACTAAAGTCCCCATTTGCAGGGCAGCGAGTGTGTCACTGACCCGAGTTGGGCTTCTGCCAGCTGGGAGGGGTGGAGGGTCCCCTGAACCCTGAGGCCGGGGCCAACCTGGCCATGCCGTGGGGGGGGTGGCTGGGGTTGCAGGTGGGGATCGATGCAAGCTATTTCGGGGAACAGCCGCAGAGGGTGAGAAAGATGTTTTCAGTGTGGAACAAACAGCCATTTGCATGTCCCTCTAGGGCCCAGTTTGCCCGAAATGAGTAACTGGGGCAGAAACAGAGACTGGAGCCCGTCACACCTGCCTGGGGGGTGGGGGTGGCGGGAGGAGGCCCAGTGTCAGACCCTAGCGTTGGGCCCCAGAAGGCAGCGGCAGGGAGCTACCACCAGACCCCTGCTTGCCCCCCGGGGCTCCCCGTGAGGGTGCAGCGAGGCGGGGTGCCTGCCGGCGTGTGGCTGGAGCCCCCCCCGCCCCCGGTGTTTGCAGGACACCAGCCAGGGCAGGTCCCCTGGTGGCTGCAGTGTGTCCCCAGAGCAAATGGAGGGAGACGCCGGGGAGGGGGATGGGAAGGCGGCGGGGGAGGCCCAGGGGCTCCTCGTGCTGGGGGCAGGGAAAGCATGGCGGCGCAGGGGGCTCCATGTGCTGCATGTTCCATGAGGTCCCTCGACACTTGGGAGCTGATTCAGATCCTTACTCTGAAAACAGGAGCAAGGGGAAGGCGGCGGTGTTCATTCCAGAATGATCCTGCCCCACAACCCCCAGCTAATAGCAGATGAGGGAACTTCTCTTTGGCGGGGAGGGGGGGTCCCGGCCTACACGTGGAGGGGGAATGAAGAAGGGGGAGACCCCATCTCGTGACCCTCAGTGAAACCATGCCGCTCGCCCCGGTGCCCCCACNCTGGGGCCTGGGTGGGGTGAACCTGGGGCCTGGATCTCATGAGCCTGGGGCCTGGTGGGTCTGGGCCAATTAACCTGGGGCCTGGGTGGTGTAAACCTGAGGCCAAGGCTTGGTGAAACTGGGGCCTAGAAGTTTAATAAACTGGGGCCAGGGTGAAGTGAGCCTGGGGCCAGGTCTAATTAATCTGGGACCTGGATGGGGTGAGCCTGGGGCCTGGGCCTGCTGAGCCTCGGGCCTGGGCCTGGGGAGCCTGGGGCCTGGGTGAGGTGAACCTGGGNGACATCCGGGTATGTCGCTCAGTCCCGTAGGGAGTGGTGGGCCCGAGTGAGCCTCAGTGGGACCCCTGAGCCCCCAGGGCCTGGAGGGAGGAGAAGGGACGTGAGAGTGTGAGTGTGCGTGTGTGTTCTGAGTATGGAAAAGGAAGGGTGAGTGTGTGTTTTGGTTCATGTGAGTCTGTAGCCGCGTGTGGGCACCATGGTGTCCAGTGTGTGTGCTGGAGCTGCTTCTCTGTGTGTCTGTGTCCGTTGTCTTTCCACGGGTGTGGGTCATGCGGACGTGGGACCCACGTGTCCGTCTCTGTGCAGGTTCAGGCCACCTGCCCTGAGGCCCAGGCCCCTCCATGAGGCTGGATCACGGGGGCCCCTGCTCTCTGCTCACGCTGCCAGGGAGCAGGCCCAGCCCTGACCCCAGGGGCTCCTCAGCTCCCCAAGCGCCACCGCTCCCTGGGCGCCAGCCTGGTCCTGTCGCTGCCCATGGGGCCGGGGGCACCGGGCGAGCAGGAGAGACCCGGGGGCGGCTGGAGGCAATGATGAGCCAGGCCTGGACAGTGAGAGGGGCTGGTCGGGTCTCCCGGGAGCCCGCTGTACACAGCTGCGCACACCCACACACACTACACATGTCTGTGCACACCCTTACACACTATGTATATGTGTAATATACATGATACACATGTGTATGTATAATATACACATGCCTATGTATATGTATAATATGCACGATACACATCTGTACACACCTATACACTATATGTGTGTGTGCTTTACACACCCACACCCACTGCACACACCTGTGTATTTCTGCACACACATGTGTATCACATACACCATACACACCTGTACACAAGTACATGCTACATACTTGTGCACGCCTTGCACACACTATACACATCTCTGCACACAGCTGTATACACACATATACACCTGTACACACACTGCACACACCTATGTATATCTGTGTGCACACTTGTACATAATATACACTATACCCATCTGTGCACGCCTGTGCAGGCAGCTGCACACATGCACTCCAGTGGGCCTTGATCACCCCACTCTTCCCATACACACTCGTGTGCCCACTGCATGCTCATGCTCACACCCATGTGAGCAACCCTGGAGCTGAGCTCTGTCCCTGGGGTAGGAAGTCTGCCTGCATGGGCACTTTGGCCTCCCTGGGCCTTTACGGTCAAAGCCACGGTCAGAGCTGTGAGGCCATGGAGGGGATGGTGTGGGACACAGCGAGGGCCAGCTCTAGTCACCCGTGAGGATACCGGGAGGCCAGCACTGGGGCAGCAGCGAGTGTGGGTGCGCACATGGGGCGTGAGTGTGGAGCCGGGGCCTCCCTTCCCATCTGTCTCCTCAACCCAGGGAGACTGTGTTTCTGGAATGTTCTGGATGGCGGGACCCCAGGCCACACTCAGGACAGGTGTCTTGGCCGCTGGGGCCTCCCCACCACAGACGCCACCCAGGCCTGGGCTCCACACGCTGCCCAGAGAGGAGGTGCACGCCCCGGAGCCCCACCAGGACCCTCACTGCCTCGCTGGGGAGGCTGGACACATGGCTCCCCTCCCCCCAGCTCAGTATGGAAAACATGACCCCGTGGGCACCGGTGCAGCTCCCACCCCCACCCCACACATGCACAAACATACGCTTGCAAATATTTCTAAAAACACCACGGCCAGGAACCACAGAGCAGGTGGGGGCCGGGGTGGAAAACCCCACTGAGACCAGAGCAGTCCAGCCAGAACCCTCCTGCATTTGCACTGGGGGGGAGGGGAGGCTGGTGCAGGGCCAGATGCTGGTCAAGAGGATTCCTGACCATTCTCCCCCCTGCCCTGGCCATCCCTCCAGGTGGACACATCCAGAGGGGCCAGGCCCCCAGGGTGCCTCCCAGAGGGCTGCCTGGTGGAAGGGGCCTCCTGTGAGCCTTGCTGGCCACCCAAGAACAAAGCCCCTGGCCCACAGCCAGGTCCCACCCACCCCTCAGCTCCAGCCTGCACTCCCCCTCAGGGCCCATCCTGCCCCCAACTTTTGTCCCTGATGTGCCCAGAATAGGGGCTGCCCCCTCCATGGCCGACATGTGCACTTTCAGGCTACAGCTCCTTGGTGGGGCCACCCCCACCCCAGCCCAGAGACCCTCAGGGCCTGCCCCAAATGGCCACCCTAGATGCAGACCTGGCCCTTGTTCCTAGTGGGCTGTGGAGGCCCGCAGCGCCCACCCTGCACTCAGCAAGCTGCCTGTGACTCCAACGCCCCAGACTGAGAGGCCTGGAGGAGCAGCAAGGCCATGATGACCGTGGCGAGGGGCGCCTGTGGGTGCCCCCACCTGGGACACGGCACGCATGTCCTGGCCAGCTGGCCTCCCAGGGACAGGGGTCTCTGCCCGCACCCACCTCCCCAGCCAGGCCAGAACCCTCTGGAAAAGACTTCAGTTTGAAGAGAGGTGTCCGCGAGGGCTTCCAGAGGGTGGCCTAGATGACAGAGGTCAGTGGGGTGGCTCTTCCTTACAGTCTCCCACACACATATGGCCACGCAGAATCACAGTCACCTGGAGATACACACACACACACACACACACACACACACACACACAGGCATCCCTCAGCCACTCACACACTCTCAGAGGCTCACACTCAGCCACAGCCATGTGGATGCTGCGTGCACTCACACACACCCAGGCACACACAGGTTCAGAGGCTCACATATTCACACACCAACTCACACAGGCTCACACAGCCTCACACAGCCTCACACAGACTCACACAGATATGCAGACACACACAGCCTCACAATCACATAGGCTCACATAGACACACACAGGCTCACACAGTCGCACAGGCTCATACAAGTTCACACAGACACACAGACACACAGACACACACGGGCTCATATGGTCTCACACAGGCTCACAGTCACACAAGCTCACACCAGCTCACAGGTTCACACAGACACAGGCACACACACCGGCTCACACAGTCACACAGACACAACGACACAGTGTGTCCCAGAGGCGCACAGGCAGCGCGGAGCCGGGTGTGCCCAGGGGGCTTCCTGAGAAGCCTGTGGGAGAAGCTCTGAGCCCAGAGACCCCCGGCCTGTGCTGAAGCACCCTCCCTGCGGCCAGGGCTGTGTTCTGGGAGCACGGAGACCCCAGTTCTGCACTTCTGGAAAGGGAAACACCTGCCCCCCAGGCCCGCACCCAGACTCACAGAACACAAACCCCACACCCAGAACCCCTCAGACACCCAGACACACATCCACCAACATGGGGTCCAGGCCAGAAGAGCAGCCGACGGCTCAGGCTGTGAGCACACACCCACCCTGCGCACGCACAGCCCTGGCGACCGGCCGGCAGCCGCGCTGAGACCCCAGCAGCCGCGAGGGGCCTGGTGCCTGGGACTCACGGTCCCGCCGTCCTGAGTCGGCCCTTGAGTGTCTACCCACTGGGGGCCCCGCACCTCTCGGCAGGCCCACACTGACCCTTCCCCTGCAGGTCTCTCAGCCTGCCCCCTCCCTGGACTCCCAGCTGCCACCCTGGGGGTTGTTCTAGAATCCACAGCTGACCACGGCCTCCAGCTCTCTTGGGGTGAATCCTGGCCAAGCCTTGCCCTGCTCTGCAGCCACCCCCAGGCCCTGGTTCCCCACAGCAGTTCTGGAAGGGTCTGTGGGGTAAGTTCTGTGAATGGAGCCTCGAGGACCCCAGCCCAAGGGCACATGCAGGCGCGATAACCGTGCCCTCCTGTCCCCTCCTAGAGCCCTCGGGCAGAGTCCGGGCCACCAGATGCCACTGCACAGACAGTGGCTGAGCTTGCGCCACTGGGACTGTGCTCCCCAGGCTCCAGGGGACTGGAGGTACGAGTCCCCCTGGGAAAGGGAGGCCGTGAAGGCTTGCGGCTTCTGGAAGGGGCTTTCGGGGCTGGGCCTGGGGTGGGCACACGGGAGGTCTTGGGCTGCACACCTTGGTGCACTTTGCTGTTAGGATGTGATATTTCACCATAAAAAGGGATTATTTTTTCTTTAACAGAAAAGGAAGACAAGCCCGTTCTGAGCAGAGCAGGGGGGAGCAGCCAGCCTGGGTGCCCTTCAACGACTGTGGTCCAAAGTAAAGGGAAGGGCAGGTAGTGAGAGCTCCAGGGAGCCCCGGAGGGACCCACAGAGGAGGGGGGGCAGGTCGTCAGCAGCGGATCCCATGGGGATGGCAGGTCACCGCACGTCCCAGAAGGCTCCACTCTCCCCTCCCTCCCCCCACTCAGGCCTTCCCCAGTTGCTGCTTGGCTGATGAGAAGGGGGCTCTGGGTACCCCGAGGGGTGGAGGGCGCTCCATCCTGCAGCCTTCTGCCCCCAGACTGTGCCCTGCCAGGCAGAGTGAGGGGCTGTGTGCTGGACAGGAGCGCTCTGATGCCCCCAGGACAGGTGGGAGGAGGGGAACCACCCTACAAACACAAGGGGGTCCCTCATGGGGCCTCGCCCAGGCTCGCCCTGCACAGCTAGAACAATTATGTTCTTTGTACTTTTCTGTGTTAAAAACGTTAGCTTCGGGGCACCTGGGAGTCTCAGTTGGTTAAGCGTCCAACTTCAGCTCAGGTCATCATCTCACGGTTCATGAATTCGAGCCCCAGTTTGGACTCTGTGCTGACAGCTCAGAACCAGAGCTGCTTTGGATTCTGTGTCTCCCTCTCTCTTTGCCCTCAAAATAAATATTTTAAAACGTTAACTTCTAATATTGCTCTCATAAACTTCTGAAACCATACTCTATGTGGCAGACACACACACACTTTGTGATCAGATTCTCCTAAGTAAAAGGGGGGTGAGCCCCCCCTTAATGCATGTCCTCACCGAGAAGGGCCCACAGGCATAGAGGGGCCACCTCTGGCTGGTGCAACAGATCACCTGTGTTACCTTTCTGACTATAATTACTCTCCAGGGTAAATTGTCTCCAGCAGGGTCTCTGGAACAGTCCCCGACCCACTCCAACACTCCATGGGCTAAGGGCTGTCTTCCCAGGGCCCTGACTGGTGTCAGCTTGGGTCGTGGGTCTCACGAGCCTGAGGTCTGGGTGAGGTCAACATGACACTTGAGTGGAATGAGCCTGTGCCTGCGCCTGGTGAAAAGGGGGCCCTGGGTGGGTGAGCCTGGGGCCTGGGCCTGGTGAAAAGGGGGCCCTGGGTGGGTGAGCCTGGGGCCTGGCTGAGGTGAGATTAGAGCTGGGTCTCATGAGCCTTGGGTCTCAGTGTAGTGACCCTGGGGCCTGGGTCAGGTTAGCTGGGCCTCAGTTTTCTGAGTCTGGGTCTTCAGCCTGGGGCCTGGGTGGGGTGAGCTTAGGGCCTGGGTCTGGTGAGCCTGGGACCTGGGCCTGGGGATTCTGGGGTCTGGGTCTGATTAACATAAGGCCCCGGAGGGGTGAGCCTGGGGCCTGGATCTCATGAGCCTGGAGCCTGGTGGGTCTGGGCCTGATTAACCTGGGGCCTGGGTGGGGTGAACCTGGGTCCTAGACCTGGTGAGCATGAGGCCTGGGAGTTTAATAACCTGGGCCAGGTGAAGTGAGCCTGTGGTCTGGGTCTGGTCAGATTAATCTGGGGCCAGGGTGGGGTTAGCCTGAGGCCTGGGTCTGGTGAGACTGGGGCCTGGGGATCTTGGGGAGACTGGGGAGCCTGGGGTCTGGGTCTGATTAACCTAAGACCTGGGTGGGGTGAGCCTGGAGCCTGAATCTCATGAGCCTGGGGCCTGGGTCTCCAGAGCCTGAGGTCTGGGCTGGGTATCCCTGGGGCCTGTTGAGCCTGGAGCCTGGGCCTGGTGAGCCTGGTGCATGAGCCTGGTGAGACTGGGGTCTGTGTCTGATTATTAGGGTCGGGTGGGGTGAGCCTGGCGTCTGGGGGTTACTAACCTGGGGCCAGGGTGAAGTGAGCCTGGGGCCTGATCTGATTAATCTGGGGCCTGGGTGGAGTGAGCCTGGGGCCTGGGGAGCCTGGGGCCTGGGCCTGGTGAGACTGGGGCCTGGGAGTTTAATCATTTGGGGCCAGGGTGGAATGAGCCTGAGGTCTGGGTCTGCTTAACCTGGGGCCTGGGTGGGGTGAGCCTGGGGCCTGGTCAGTCTGGGGCCTGGGGGTTTAATAACCTGAAGCCAAGGTGAAGTGAGCCTGGAGGCTGGTCTGATTAATCTGGGGCCTGACTGGGGTGAGCCTGGGGAGCCTGGGAGCCTGGGGCCTGGGTCTCCAGAGCCTGAGGCCTGAGCTGGGTGACACCAGGGCCTGGGGAGCCTGGGATCTGGGGGTTTAATAACCTGGGGCCAGGGTGAAGTAAGCCTGGGGCCTGGTCTGATTAATCTGGGGCCTGGATGAAGTGAGCCTGGGGCCTGGGCCTGGGGAGCCTGGGGCCTGGGTCTGATTAACCTAAGGCCTGGGTGTGGTAAGCCTGGGGCCTGGTGGGTCTGGGCCTGATTAACCTGGGCCTGTGTGGGGTGAGACTGGGTCCTGGTGGGTCTGGGGTCTGAGCTTGATTAACCTGTCACTGGGTGGGGTGCGCCTGTGGTTTGAGCCTGGTGATGATGGGGCCTGGGCCTGATTAGCCTGGGGCCTGACCCCTGAGTCTGGGGCCTGGGCCTGGTGAGACTGGGGTCTTGGCCTGATTAACCTAAGGCCTGGGTGGGGTGAGCCTGGGGTCTGGATCTCATGAGCCTGGGGAAGGTGGGTCTGGGCCTGATTAACCTGGCACTGGGTGGGGTGCACCTGTGGTTTGGGATTGGAGATGATGGGGCCTGGCCCTGGTGAGACTGAGGCCTGGGCCTGATTAGTCTGACGCCTGGGCCTGGTGAGACTGGGGCCTGGGTCAGATTAACCTAAGGCCTGGGTAGGGTGAGCCAGGGGCCTGGGCCTGGGGAGACTGGGGCGTCAGAGTTAATAATTTAGTGCCAGGGTGCAATGAGCCTGAGGTCTGGGTCTGCTTAACCTGGGGCCTGGGTGGGGTGAGCTTGGGGAGCCTGGAGAGCCTGGGACCTGGGCCTGTTGAGACGGGTCTGGGTCTGATTTACCTAGGCCTGGGCCTGGTGACCTTGGGGCCTGGGACCTGGTGACCTTGGGGCCTGGGTCTGGTGAGCCTGGAGCCTGGGCCTGGTGACCTTGGGGCCTGGGGGTTTAATAACCTGCCACCAGGGTGGAATGAGCCTGAGGTCTGGGTCTGCTTAACCTGGGGCCTGGGTAGGGTGAGCAGGGGGCCTGGGCCTGGTGACCTTGGGGCCTGGGGCCTGGTGACCTTGGGGCCTGGGTCTGGTGAGCCTGGAGCCTGGGTCTGGTGAGACTGAGGCCTGGGGGTTTAATAAGCTGGGGCCAAGGTGAAGTGAGCCTGGAGCCTGATCTGATTAATCTGGGGCCTGAGTGGGGGGACCCTGGGGCCTGGGCCTGGGGAGCCTGGGGCCTGGGGAGCCTGGGAAGACTAGGAGCCTGGGTCTGGGTCTGATTAACCTAAGATCTGGGTGGGGTGAGCCTGGAACCTGAATCTCATGAGCCTGGGGCCTGGGTCTCCAGAGCCTGAGGCCTGAGCTGGGTGACACCTTGGCCTGTTGAGCTGGGACCTGGGCCTGGTGACACTGGGGCCTGGGTCTCATGAGCCTGGGGCCTGGGTCTCCAGAGCCTGAGGCCTGAGCTGGGTGACACCTTGGCCTGTTGAGCTGGGACCTGGGCCTGGTGACACTGGGGCCTGGGTCTCATGAGCCTGGGGCCTTGTGGGTCTGGGCCTGATTTACCTGGGGCCAGGGTTGAATGAGCCTAAGGTCTGGGTCTGCTTAACCTGAGGCCTATGTGGGGTGAGCCTGGGGCTGGGCCTGCTGAGCCTCGGGCCTGGGCCTGGGGAGCCTGGGGCCTGGGTGAGGTGAACCTGGGGCCTAGCCCTGGTGAGCATGGGGCCTGGGAGTTTAATAACCTGGGCTAGTGAAGTGAGCCTGTGGTCTGGGTCTGGTCTGATTAATCTGGGGTCTGGGCCTGAGGAGCCTGGGGTCTGTGCCTGGGGAGACTAGGTTCAGGGTCTGATTAACCTAAGACCTGGGTGTGGTGACACTGGGGCCTGGGTCTCATGAGCCTGGGGCCTTGTGGGTCTGGGCCTGATTTACCTGGGGCCAGGGTTGAATGAGCCTAAGGTCTGGGTCTGCTTAACCTGAGGCCTATGTGGGGTGAGCCTGGGGCTGGGCCTGGGTCTGGTGAGCCTGGAGCCTGGGCCTGGTGAGACTTGGGCCTGGGGGTTTGATAACCTGGGGCCAAGCTGAAGTGAGCCTGGGGCCTGGTCTGATTAATCTGGGGCCTGGGTGGGGTGTACCTGGGCCTGGGGAGCCTGGGGTCTGAGTCTAATTAACCTAAGTCCTGGGTGTGGTGAGCCTGGAGCCTGGTACTCATGAGCCTGGGCCTGGTGGGTCTGGGCCTGATTAACCTGGGGCCAGAGTTGAATGAGCCTGAGGTCTGGGACTGCTTAACCTGGGGACTAGGTGGGGTGAGCCTGGGGCCTGGGGCCTGGAGACCTTGGGGCCTGGGTCTGATGAGACTGAGGACTGGGGGTTTAATAATTTGGGGCCAGGGTGGAATGAGCCTGAGGTCTGGGTCTGCTTAACCTGGGGCCTGGGTGGGGTGAGCCTGGGGCCTGGGCCTGGTGACCTTGGGGCCTGGGTCTGATGAGACTGAGGCCTGGGGGTTTAATAAGCTGGGGCCAAGGTGAAGTGANAGAGACTCTTGAATGCTGAGAACAAACTGAGGGCTGATGGGTGTGGGGGGGAGGGGGGATGGGCATGGAGGAGGGCACTAGTGGGGATGAGCACTGGGTGTTATGTGGAAACTAATTTGACAATAAACTATTTGTAAAAAAAAAAATCTGGGGACTGGGTGGTGTAAACCTGGGGTCTAGGCTTGGTGAGACTGGGGCCTAGGGGTTTAATAACCTGGGGCCAAGGTGAAGTGAGCCTGCGGCCTGGTCTGATTAATCTGGGACCTGAATGGGGTGAGCCTGGGGGGCCTGGGCCTGGGGAGACTGGGGTCTGGGCCTGATTAACTTAAGGCCCGGGTGGAGTGAGACTGGGGGCTGAGGGTTTAATAACCAGGGGCCAAGGTGAAATGAGCCTGGGGCCTGGTCTGATTAATCTGGGGCCTGGGTGGGGTGAGCCTGGGGCCAGGGGAGCCTGGGACCTGGGCCTGGGGAGCCTGGGACCTGGGCCTGGGGAGCCTGGGGTCTGGGTCTAATTAACCTAAGGCCTGGGTGGGGTGAGCCTGGAGCCTGGATCTCATGAGCCTGGGGCCTGGTGGGTCTTGGCCTGATTAACCAGGGGCCTGGGTAGGGTGAGCTTGGGGCCTGTGTCTCCAGTGTCTGGGTGGGGTGAACCTGTGGCCTGAGCCTGGTGAGACTGGGGCATGGGAGTTTAATAACCTGGCGCCAGGTTGGAATGAGCCTGAGGTCTGGGTCTGCTTAACCTGGGGCCTGGGTGGGGTGACCTTGGGGCCTGGGTCTGGTGAGCCTGGAGCACGGACCTGGTAAGACTGGGGTCTGGGACTAATTAATCTGGGGCCTGGGTGGGGTGAACCTGGGGCCTGGATCTCATGAGCCTGGGGCCTGGTGGGTCTGGGCCAATTAACCTGGGGCCTGGGTGGTGTAAACCTGAGGCCAAGGCTTGGTGAAACTGGGGCCTAGAAGTTTAATAAACTGGGGCCAGGGTGAAGTGAGCCTGGGGCCAGGTCTAATTAATCTGGGACCTGGATGGGGTGAGCCTGGGGCCTGGGCCTGCTGAGCCTCGGGCCTGGGCCTGGGGAGCCTGGGGCCTGGGTGAGGTGAACCTGGGGCCTAGCCCTGGTGAGCATGGGGCCTGGGAGTTTAATAACCTGGGCTAGTGAAGTGAGCCTGTGGTCTGGGTCTGGTCTGATTAATCTGGGGTCTGGGCCTGAGGAGCCTGGGGTCTGTGCCTGGGGAGACTAGGTTCAGGGTCTGATTAACCTAAGACCTGGGTGTGGTGACACTGGGGCCTGGGTCTCATGAGCCTGGGGCCTTGTGGGTCTGGGCCTGATTTACCTGGGGCCAGGGTTGAATGAGCCTAAGGTCTGGGTCTGCTTAACCTGAGGCCTATGTGGGGTGAGCCTGGGGCTGGGCCTGGGTCTGGTGAGCCTGGAGCCTGGGCCTGGTGAGACTTGGGCCTGGGGGTTTGATAACCTGGGGCCAAGCTGAAGTGAGCCTGGGGCCTGGTCTGATTAATCTGGGGCCTGGGTGGGGTGTACCTGGGCCTGGGGAGCCTGGGGTCTGAGTCTAATTAACCTAAGTCCTGGGTGTGGTGAGCCTGGAGCCTGGTACTCATGAGCCTGGGCCTGGTGGGTCTGAACCTGATTAACCTGGGGTCTGGGTGGGGTGCACCTGGGGCCTAGGCCTGGTGAGCATGGGGCCTGGGTGTTTAATAACCAGGGCCAGGTGAAGTGAACCTATGGTCTGGGTCTGGTCTGATTAATCTGGGGCCGGGGTGGAGTGAGCCTGAAGCCTGGGCCTGGGAAGCCTGGGGCCTGGTGAGATGGGGCCTGTGTCGGATTAACATATGACCTGGGTGGTGTGAGCCTGGGGCCTGGATCTCATGAGCCTTGGGTTGGGTCTCCAGAGCCTGAGGCCTGAGCTGGGTGATCCTGGGACCTGGGCCTGGGGAGACTGGGGCCTGGGTCTGATTAACATAAGGCCTAGTGGGGTGAGCCTGTGGCTTGCCTACTGACGATGGGGCCTGGGCCTGGTGAGACTGTGGTCTGGGTCTGGTTAACCTGGTACCTGTGTCGGTGAGCCTGGGGCTTGTGTGAGGCCAGGCTGGGGCCTGGTTCTCTTGAGCCTGAGGCCTGGGTTGGGTGAGCATAAGGCCTGAGTCTGGGGCCTGTGCTTGGTGAGCCTGGGGTCTGTGTGAGGTGAGCCTGGGGCCTGGATCTGGTGAACATTTGGGCCAGGGTGGTGTGAGCCTGGGACCTGACTGTGGTGAGACTGGGACCTGGGTCAGGTGACCCTGGGGTCTGGGTCNTGCGGGCTCGAAGGAGGGGCACCTTCCTAGAGTCCACATTCCCAGCGCCGCACCCAGCACATCCCATGACATATTCCACCCGGACTCAAGCGCGTGGCGAGCACACCGCGGCTCTGTGTCAAGCCAAGGCGCGCAGCCAAGGGCATCGCCCGGAAGGTTAGGCTTTGGACAGACCAGCACCAGCCTGCTCCCCCCTCCCCCCCCGCGGGACTGATACAGGTAGAACCAGAGGAGGTCTGCAGAGCCCGAGGCTCATTACAACCCTTTTTAAAAAAATTATTTATTTTTGAGGAGCAAGTGCAGAGGGGCAGAGAGAGATGGGGAAGAGGATCGGGGGCAGGATCTGTGCTGACATGACAGCACAGAGCCCGACGTGGGGCTTGAACCCACCAACCGTGACATCATGACCTGAGCCCAAATCAGACGCTAACCGGCTGAGCCACCCAGGCGCCCCAACACCCTTGTAAAAGGGGAGGATCTTTGGGCCCCCCTGACCGAGCCCTCTATATCTGCCCACCTCAAGGGCAGGGCCCGGAAGGCTCTGCCGGCTTGAGCTGCCTCCACTCCCCGGCAGCGGGTGCTGGAGAATGGCCCTGGGTGGGGCCAGGCGCAGCTCAGCCAGGGGTCCCCAGACTTTGCAACTTCCGATCCCCCTGCCCCCATCTTGTTTGTCATGTGTCTTGGCTTGTGCTCTGCCTGTGGAGGTGGAAGCCAAGGAAATCCCGTGGTGAGATGTCATTGAGACCGCAATCTTGAACTTGCATGATAACCTTGTGAACCTTTCTTGTTGACTGAATAAAGCTGATGTTGTGCAAGGACCCAGCTCATGTGTACGTTCGTCACAGATAGGCTCCGTGTCGCGTGATTTGGCTCACCTGCAGGCTGAGAGTGAACACATTTAAGGGAGGCTGGGCTGAGCCGTGATGCCCCATAGGCTGGAGTATTACATGCCTTTTTGGCTGAGGATCGTTTTATTGGGATGTAACCGAACGGTGAGTCAGGGAAGGTCTGTATATTCCTTCTATGTGTTGTGCACGTATCATGTCTTTACAGCAGCGCCCCTTGTGGCCGCCCTGCATCACTGCAGGCTCTGCCCGGCCGTGGAGCACAGACCGAGCGGGTGGTGGGCAGAGAAGTGTCCGGCCCCAGTCAGCTAGGGGTCTCAGACAGAGCAAGACCCACACAGGTAGACCTGAACACGCGTGCGCACATGCAGGTATTCACACACACCTGCCTCCTGACTCTGCCCACGGGTTCTGGGACAATGACAGATACATACTACATATGGAGACAGAGAGGCAGTGAGGTCAAATGGCAACAGTTGTGGACGCAGAGGGATGGAGACGAAGAGCGTTTGTAATGTTCCTGCAAAGTTTCCTGAACTTTGAAATTATCTCAGCATGGGTAGAACTGCGCTGCCCTTCCTCAGGGCCCACCCTTACACATGGGATTTGCAAACAGTAGCATTAAGACTAGAGGTTCAAGGTGGTCCAGCCTGGGGGTGGCACCTTTCCCCCTCTGGCCCCAGGGCTGGCCTGTGCCTGCTGCCCCCAACCGAGAGCATCAGTGCAACACTGCCCGGCCTGGCCTGGCCATGTGAGACGCCAGACACCTAGCTGGAGACACGGGGGCATGGGGGCCCCCAAGAGCCAGCCTGGGTTTGGGAGAAGCTCAGTCACCAGTTAACACCTTCCAGTGACCCTTCCATGCCCCGGGGATTGATGCCAGCTGGGCGTGAGCCCTGGCCGCACACCTGACAGTGATGCAGGGCAGTCGCTCAGACACCAGTTAGGCTGTGCATCACCCAGTGCTAAGAACCAGCGTGTGTCACCAGCTCGCATCTGCATACAAGACGTGAAGGGTCGCCCTCTTCATGCAAATCTGACAACAGTGTCACTGTCAGCAGACTTGGCCATCATAGAGGCTATCGCTTATCACTACTGTTCTAAAGCCAATGGCAACGTTTTCACTTTGAACTGCTGACCCTCGTGAGTGACAACCCCCACAGGTGTGTGAGGATGTCAGCGCCTTGAGAAGTGGCTCCCTGGGGCCCCAGCAGCTCCATCACATAAGGAGCTTGTCCCCTTCTGGGCCTGACCAACCAGGCCCTCCCCCAGAAGCCTGAGGCCCACAGGCCTAGGCTTCCTCCTCTTTCCCTCCTGGGACCCTCACCCAGAAGGACCCAGCACAGGACAGGTGACCAGGAGTGGGATCCCTACATCCTGTCTCCCAAGCACCAACTTCAGTGTCCGGGGGCCCAGCGTCCCTGGAGGCCTCCAGCCACTGCCCTCAGAGTAGATGTTCCTCATAAGCACAGCCAGCTCAGCCCCAGGTGGGTGAGGGTCAGGGGGAGTCCTGTTGTGGTGAGCTTGACCTGGCAGGGGCCTGAGTCAGGTGACCCTGGGGTCTGGGTCTGGTGAGCCTGGGGCCTGGTTTGGGTCAGCCGGGGCTGACGTGGGGTGACGCTGGCCCCAGTGCCGGCTTCCCTTCTGGCCCCCTCCCAGCCTGGGCGCCCAGCACAGCCCAGTCCAGGAGCTGGACTTCAGGCTCCTGCACACGCCGGTCTCTGCTGCCCCCTGTGGCCGTCAGCAGCATTGCGTGCACGCTGCCAGCAAGACCCAGGAGCCCGACTTTGGGCTCCTGCACAAGCCAGTGTCTGCTGCCCCCGAATGGCCATCAGCAGTATTGCATGCATGCTGCCAACAAGAGTCTGTTCTCAGGCCCGGGGCCCGGGGCAGGTGGGGGCAGGTGGGGGCAGGGGGGAGGGGGGAGGGCCATGGGACATAGATCAGACGGCAAAGGGCAGGGGCATGACCAGCACCACCTGGGACCTGTGTTTGGGTCCGGCCAAGGGTCCAGGACGGGCCCAGGCAGGGCGTGCTTTCTGGATCCCGTCCCTGCCCCACACCCTTACAGGAGGGGCTACCCTGTGGGGGCGGGTCTGCGCCCACACCGCACGGTCAGGTGTGCACACTGCAGGTGCGGGCGTAAAGCTGCCCTGAGGGCTGAGGGGTGAGGCCTGAGGCTGGTGCCCAGCCCCCTGGAGGGGTGGGGGTGCTGCCTTCATCACTGCAGCTGGAGGGATGCCCCCCGTAGGCCCCTCTGCCCCACAAGGGGGCCTCCCGGGCCCCACTGGGCACGCCCGGGCCACGACCAGGTGCGGCAGGCTCGCGGCAGGCGGTCGCCGCCAGGCGTCCGCGCAGAGAGCATGCGGCAACGCTGCCCTGGGGCCGCAGCCCCTGCTGCCCAGCCCCGCCCACAGCGGCCTCACCGTGGAGCTCGCGCGCCCCCTGGTGGCCGCCCTGCGCCACCGCACGTGCCCCCAACCAGGCGGGTCCCCAGCACCAGGGACGCAGGGAGGTCACAGGGCCGTCACCGCCACGCCCCCCAGAGCCACCAGCGGGAACCAGGGCAAACTGCCACATTTCGCACCACACGGGGTGCGTCCGCAGCCAGGAAAATGGCCCTGAAGGAGGCCGTGCAGACCAAGCAGCAGAGGATCTAGGCCGGCAACGGCGAGGACAGCGTCGCGGCCGGACAGCACGGCGCGTGCTGGGCAAGCCCTGGGCGCGCCCAAAAGGGAAAGGCGTGTGGCACCCGGGCGTCCTGGCGGGGGCACCGAGGGCCACGGCGGTGGACTCAGCAGGCTCTACACACGCCCTGGGCTCCGGGCAGCAGCCGCCAGCTTCTGCGGCCAGAGCGGGAACCCCCGAGCGCCGCTTCTGGCTACACCCGCTCATAACCCAGGGTGCGTGAGAGCCCTGCGCCCACAGCGTCAGAGGTGAACCTGGAATAAAAAGTAACTGAGGGGGAGACAAATCTCCTATGGGGAGAACCCAAATACCGTACGTGAGTGGCCGCCCCGCGGGGGTGGGGGCGGGGTGTGCGGGCTCCGAGGNGGCTCTACACACGCCCTGGGCTCCGGGCAGCAGCCGCCAGCTTCTGCGGCCAGAGCGGGAACCCCCGAGCGCCGCTTCTGGCTACACCCGCTCATAACCCAGGGAGGCACATTGATGGGGCGACCTAATCAACCTGCACAGGACCCGCCATGTGGACAGAACCTAGTGTGATGGGAAAACACGCGAATCTTGGGAGGCAACGTCCCACAGAGCACCTGGTTAGATGCCCTCCAGTCCCCGCAGCCACCAGCAGCAGGGAGCATCTCAGCAAGGGTCACAGCCAGAGGAGCCTAAATGACGACAGCTGTCATGCGGGCCCTGGACGAGGTTCTGTAACTGGGAGCAAATGACACTGGCTAGAAAGCAAGGAAATGAGGGTAAAGGTCAGGTTTTAATTAATGACCATCTATTCATTCCAGCCTGTGAATGTGACAAGGGATTCTGCTGACACAAGATGCTAGCTGCAGGGACACCTCACGTGGGGCTCGGTGACATTTCCTGATTCATGAATCTGCGACCTGTCTGGGCCGTGAGGGCCATGCTGGCCACCCGTGGGCTCTCACTTCCTGGCGGCTTCTCCGGGCCGTCCCGCCTGCCTCCTCCCTTCCACCGTGTCCGTCCCGCCTGCCTCCCCGTCTGTTTCCTCCGTCATCATGTTTTCACGCCCAGCACCTCCACCTCGTCCCATCCGGCCCTGCTCAGGTCCTCCCTGACCCTCAGCGCTGGCGCCACACTTACCCTGTCCCTGGCTGTGCCAACACCCCTGCCTGGACCCCACGTGCCCTGAGGGCGCCGTCCTTCCTGAGGTGGCCATGACCCACGTCCCGAGCAGTCCAGTCCCTGAATCTCAGGATGTGGACTGAGCTGGAGCACAGGAGTGCACATCGTCGGCTGGAGAAGCCCGGCCACTCCAGGCCGGCCAACTGCACCTCTGGTCAGCCCACCGCTTCCAGAGACTCTGCCCGACAGGCTGCGGCCACCCTGCAAGGACCCAGGACCGGCAGGGTCTGGCCGCTCCCAGCGGGACCCACCAGGACTGGGTCAGAACAGTGGTGAGGATGCCCTCTGCCCTCCAGGCGGCCCGCACACAGGGTGAGCCGCGTCCCTGCGTGCAGACTTCCCGCGGAGTGGACGAGGAGGCGGGACTGGAAGGCCCTCGAGCCGGGCTGCAGCCCGAGCACTCACGCCACTACCACGCCCCACACTCTGAGTGCATCGTGTGACACGCGTCCTGGCCCAACACTCCTCACCATGAAGTTGAGACAGACCAGAATTAGACCCGCTAAGCACTGCCATCATGACACACGGGGCGTAAATGAACTGTGGCCGGACCAGTCCCAATTGAGCCACCAGTCAGACACCCACCTCACGTGCCTGCACTGAACCCCTCCACCCTGGACACACGCCGCCCCGTGGCTGGCCGTGGCTGGCCGTGGCTGTGCGGCTCCGCCCTGCAGAGCGTGGCTGCCACATTGCCAGGGACACGGCAAGCTAACGCCATGTCTGGGGCCAGGGTTCAGAAGCCTCAAGTGTGATGGCATCAAGTTCACGGGGAACTGAGCCCAGGGGTTTGGTCTGTGACGCGGAGGGTCAGGCAGAATGAGGCTGTGTGGCCATGACAAGCACCCCCAAAACTCGGAGGTGGAAACAACAAAGGTGAACTCCTGTCCTGTGCCTGACGTGGGCCTGCAGGGTTGGCTCCGTGCGGCCACTCAGGGGCCACGATGAGGAGGCCCCTCCCTGAGCTGACTCCCAAGCCCACAGCATCGCAGCTCACAGGACGGCTAATGGCTTACGCTTCAGCCCAGGTGTGACACACGTGCCACTTCTGTCTCCAGCCCATCGGCCACTGCAAGATCGGCTGGCGGGGTCCTGCGACCGCCCCCACCCCTGCCAGACCAGAACCAAGGCCTCTGCGGCAGATGCACCTGTGCAGGTCTCCAGGTGGGCTGTGGTCCCCTGGCCAGCCTGGCAGAGGTGAAGCCGGGGGGGCTGGTGGCCATCCTGCAACACCGCATGTCCTGCCAGCCATGCCGCAGCCAGCTGGGGACATGGGGACCCAGTTCCTCCACCATGACCCCTGGTTATTCACCCTGCCAACCGGCAAAGACGGAGCGAAACCGCCCCTCAGCTCCCTCCACGCTGGCCTCACACCATTTGCAATGGCCTCCATTTTCATCCATATTTCATTAAAAATAATAAGATTCTTTTCCTCATAAACTTTACAGTGAAGGCTTGATCCATGGACCGATGTTCTCTCACATCCAATGTCACTGATTCGAGGCTTCTGTCACTGTGAGTTTTCTTTTGTGGCCACAGGGACTGTCACATGCAACTTTCCTTAGTGAAAATCTTGCAGAACTAAATTTTGAGAAGAGCATTAGTTTCGGCTTCCCTGCTGAGGTCTGGCAGAAGCAAACGCTACTCGGGCCATCTCCCCCTCTGCCGGCTGTCATTTCACACACGGTACTCTTTCTCAGTTTAATAGCAGGTTGAAACTTTGTTTTTTGAGACCCCCAGTGAAATGGAAAGGGTTGACCGTGTGCATTATGGGGGTTCAGTCCCCAACCCCACGAAAATAAGAAGACTGGCAAGACCGCAAACGGCGCCCTTCACTCAGGGAGCCCCAGGGGCGCCTCCTGTGACCCCACAAGGAGCCAGTGCCTGGGGCGCTGGCGCGTGACCGAGCCCAGGCCCAGGGGCACAGAACCAGCACGCTAAACAGACGGAGGGAGCGGGAAAGGAGGGAGGCCAACAGGAGCTTGGGATCTGCAGGCGGGGCCGGGGTGGGGGAGGGAAAAGCCCCCCCCCCCCCGTCTGAGGCAGCCACACCCCTTTGGCTAGAAAGGTCACATGGTCAGCAGAGTCCAGCTTTGCGGCATTTTGCTTTCCAGCCTTGCGAGGACAGAGCGGAGAGCAGGCCGATCCCATAGTGGCCACAAGGTGCCACCCCGGACGCAGACACATGCGGCCACACACCCTTCCGGGTCAATCCAGACACGACTCGACTGTGGGCGACCAGAAACGCTGGCCGGTGGCTGGAACAGGAGGGAAGACCTGAGTCTCAGG
>NW_027528876.1:382580-391225 GCF_008692635.1 Crocuta crocuta | reverse complement strand
GGCCCACGCTCAGCACCTGCCCTGATGCTGGCACACCCACCGCCACCCGCCCCGATGGAGAAGCTTCAGGAACGGCGTCTTCATTCAGCAGCAGCAGAGCGTCCAGCTAAAGTCAGGGTGACGGCTGGCAGCCTCGCAGAGAAACACACAGAACCTTCTGCAGGAGGGTCTGGGCCCTGGGACAGGGCGTGGGGCAGCGGGACGGGACAAAGTGGGGACAGAAATGTGCAAAGCTGGTGAATAATTTCCTCAGGCAATTCACAGTAAAAGAGCTGAATTTTCAGGCGCCTTGGGGGCTCAGTCAGTTAAGCGTCCGAATTCGGGTCAGGTCATGAATTCGCAGTTTGTGAGTTTGGGCCCCGCGTCGGGCTCTGTGCTGCCAGCTCNGATCATGACCTGAGCCAAAGTCGGACACTCAACCAACTGAGCGATGCAGGTGCCCCATCTTTTGTTTTAAAAAGTGATCCCAGGGGTGCCTGGATGGCTCAGTGGGTTGAGCGTCCGACTTCGGCTCAGGTCATGGTCTCACGGTCTGTTTCGAGCCCCGCGTTGGGCTCTGTGCTGCCAGCTCAGAGCCTGGAGCCTGTTTCAGATTCTGTGCCTGCCTCTCTCCCTGCCCCTCCCCTGCTCACGCTCGCTCTCTCTCAGAAATTTTTTAAAAAATTAAAATTAATAATAAATAAAAATTAAAATAAAAGGAAATCCTAGTTCCTGCCACCATGTGGATGGAGCTTGAGAACATTGCCCTGAGTGACAGAGGCCAGTCTCTGAGGGACACACACCACGTGTCCACTCACACAAGGTCCCGAGAGAGGTCACATTCATAGAGGCAGAAAGTAGATGATGTCCCCAGGGGTCAGGGTTCAGTGGGGACAGAGCTTCATTCTGGGGGCACGGGAAAGTTCTGGTGATGGACGGTGGTGCTGATCACACAGCTGTGTGAACCGTGTGACGCCACCAAGTTGTTCGCCTAAAAATGGTTACAATGTAAGTTTTATGCTACATATATTTTCCTACAACGGAAAAATTAACGAATTAGATCTGTCATCCTCAAAAAAAGTCAATGGTAAATTACAAAAGAATTTTTTGGCTCTACTTTCCAAACCAGCAGGGGATAAAAAGGACACCGGAAAACACGATGGAGCCAACGGGCGGGAGGGGGCCGGAGAAGAGGGTGCAAGACAAGTGTAACGAGGCCGTAGGAGGTGGGCGCATAGGCCCGCGCTCGCAGGAGCCACGCCGTCACGCCGGCCTCCTCAAACACGGGCCTCCACTGCGACAAACACCACGGCCTGGCTTCCTCCTGTCTGGGCGCCGGAGGCCTGAGGTCGGGGCACCACACGGCGGGTTCTGGGAAGGATGTGCTTCCCAGCTCATGGACGCGGCTTCTCGCGGCGTCCTCGCGGGGCGGACAGTGGGAGCCGTGCCGTCCCCCTCAGGGGCGCTGACCCCTCACGGGCACCGCACACCCCCGTCTGACTGCAGCTCCAAACCCCGCACACTGGGGGCTCCGGCTTCGGGGGGACACACACGCCCCACCCAGAGCAGAACGTTTGAGGGAAAGGGCGGGACACACGTGTCGTGGAAACACAAGCGGAACCAGAGCTCAGGGGAGAGTCCACGGGGCAGAAGGGGAAGCCAGGTGAGAAGCCGGGCAGCATCGACCGTAACACCAGGGCCCCGGAGACCAACCCCGTCCCCGACTCCCAGGAGCCTGAATCTGGGTGAAGACGTGCCAGAACACGACAAACACGATCTTCAACAAAATCGAGACCCGTGTGGATGGCTGTCAAACCTCGCACGTCTGGTCGAGTCCCAGACCAGACACCACCGCTCGCAGGCCCGACGAAGGGACGGAAGCCGAAGTCCACGGCTGGACACAGCGCACCGAGATCGCACGCAGATTCCACAGACTCGCGGAGAGAAGCGAAGCTCCGTGTGAAGGAGATTTTTCATCAGCAACACTGGGTGCCAGAACCAAAGCATGGACACGCAGCCCCGGCTGGGGCCGCAGGTGCTCATGCACCCGGGTCACTCGACGCAGGGGCTCCCGGAAAGCCACTCGGCATCACCTGGTGAAGGCTAACGTCCCCTTCCCTGCATCCTGGCTGTTTTCACGCTGCACACGCTCCCAAGGAGGACCTGCCCGCGAGGAGCGCTGCCCACGCAGCAAACCCTGGGAAGATCCTCGAATCCATCGACGGGGCCAGAGTGGACGAGAGGCAGATGTGCACACAGCGGGTGCAGCCAGACGCGAGGCAGCATGAGGAGGGAGGAACCAGTCACAGGGGCGCCTTCGGAGCACAAGACCCTTTCGCTGGAGCTGAGAGCCCGCACGTCAGGACTGCACCGAGGGAGGCGCCGGCCTCAGGGGAGGCTGCCTCGGGTGAACGCGGCCTCTCCCCACCTGGGGGTCACAGAGACTCGTGGCCACGGAGGGAGTGGGTAGCTGCTAGAACTTCTCCCGCCAAGAATGCAAATCAGGGCAAAGATTTGGGAGCAAAAAACTAAAAACTCCGGTCGAATTCCAAGGCACTGGTCTTCTGGAGACCTCCCTCCACAGAAGCAAAATTTCACGGGGCCCCTGGGCGCCCAGCAGCTCTGGGTACCCACGTGTTCGAGTTTAGGACAGTGGGGTGCAAGCCAGGTGCCTCACCCCAGCTCCTGAGAGCCACGCAGACACCGTACCAGTGTCCCCTTAAAGGTGGACCTGCGGGGAGGAGCGTGTCCCTGACAGGCTGAGACAGACCAGCAGCCGGACAGCCTGTCAGACTCCATGCGAGAGCAGCACGACGGTCCGCGTCCCTCGCCACCATCTCCTGGGGGACACGGATGAGTCCACGGTCAGTGGGAGGCTAGCACCTCATCCCCAGTGACTGACGGACAGACCCACCAGCCCCTGAAGGGATGCCGTCCATCCACACTGACCTCTGGGCTGGGGAGGTTACGGGGTGACCCCAAAGGAAAGCTGGTTCTTGTCACCACGCAGGGGCGACCGCGGGGCCTCACAAGCCCGTGGGCATCTCCCCCCCGCACCATGGCTGCCAGCCCTGGTGTCCTGCCCCCGTACCCGTGGACTTTTCTTTTCCGGACGGGGCCACGGGACACGAGGCTGGCGTGTCCGACACTCCCCTTGGTGTCCGTCTGGGCGTCTCCAGAGACAGGCACCGAGTCGGGGGACAGACTGAAGCGGGTGGCTCCCCCAGCATGGACCAGGAGGGACTGCGAGGTCCACCCGCCTTCTGCCCTCGGACAGACACGGGCCCTCCTGGTTCCCGGACCTCTGCGCTTGGCCTGAATGGAGCCCCGGGCTCGCCTGGGCCCCCCCTTGCAGACATGGAGGCTGGGACATACATCTCTTTCTGTGCGTGTCTGTCTGTCCTTCTGGCTCTGTTTCCCTGCAGAACCACCGCCCTCGGCCCCTCTGCTCTCAGCTCCCCGCTGCAGCCCTACCTGCCCGCCTGCCCGCAGCGGGGCAGCCCTGCCGCCCAGGGCACCTGCCCGAGCCCGACGCAGCTGCTCAAGCTCCGGACCCGCACCCCCGCCCTCGGGCAGCTCTCAGCCCGGGATCTGGCTGCTTTCTCAGTCTTTCCTGCTTAGAAGGCAGCTACCTTGATTCCGCCAGAAGTGGGGCCCCATCCCTCAGCCGGGGGCCACCCGCAAAGGACCCCCGGAGAAGCGGGGGGCATGGCGGCCATCGGGAACTGGGCGGTGGTGCCGGCTTCCGTCTCGTGCCGCTACTCTCCCAACAGAAGGAATCTGACCCCGTGAGGTGTGAGGTGTCACTGAAGACGAGTGGGTGTGATTTGGCCAAATTGAATTTCTATTATTACGAGGCCATTTTGCTACAGAAAATGTGAATGTGATTTGGGCTGGGAGATGAAGGGTCAGAAGTTCAAACGCTTTGTCTTTCCGAGTCTGCGTCTGGTCTGTGTCTGTGCTCCCCACGGGCAGAAGGAGGGCTGACCCCACTGCCCCAGGGGAGGAAGGGGGCGCGGAGGGCCCTGGCTCTGGGGTTGGGGAGGGTGGGCGGGGGCCCGGCCAGAGCCGGCGCTGGGCTGAGGGACACCACACGCCTTNTGTGGTTCGCAGGACGGTGCAGGCCGGGGGGGCGGGTGGCCCTGGGGGGGGTTCACTGCTCGGGGACTTGGATGTGTGCCAGCATTGTGCAGAAAGTCTCAGCAACGCGACTGATGATACTTGCGGCATCGACGGGCAGCTGGGCCCACGCGGCAGCACCTCAGATGCCCCAGCGGAGACTCACTCGTGGGTCACGCCAAAGGGTGGGCGGCCCCGCCAGCTGTGTGTGCCGCACCGCCTGCCCTCCCATCTCCCCTTCGGGCTTGCGGGCAGAGGAACCAGGCGGCATGCTGGGGCGGTCCCTGCCCCCCCGCCCCCCCCGCGGCCAGCCATCAGTAGACAGGCTGTGGAGGGAGCAGGATCTGGAGCGCAGGGCGTGGGCGGACCCCTGTCTGAGACTTCAGAGAGAGATTTTCCTACCTATGGGAGGGGCCGCAGGTCCCTGCCCTTGGATGCTATTTTTAAGATGTGAACCTGGTGTATTGTGGACCCTTGGGACCGACCACCCAAGGAGACGTCACCAACCCTCCAGGATGGTGGATACAGGCAGACGGGTGGTCGTCCTGCGTGAGGTAGCCACCCTGGGGGGGCTTACCTCCAACTCTGCGCTCAGTGACAAATGTCCTCAAGGCCCACCTAGAAACAAGCTAACATTGAGCCCTTTGGAGAAGGTGACCAGGCTGGGGCCTTCTTAGCACAAGAGTGCTGGCACCTGATTTCCCAGGCCCCAGGAGCACCGCCCCAGCTGGGGACCTCACCGGCGTCCAGACCCAAGGCGCACGGTGGGCGTGGGTCGGCACCTCAGATCCTGGCGGGGCCAGCTTGCCGGGCATCTGGCCAGGACAGCCCAAGTTGGGAGAAGGGTACTCCTGACCGTGAGGCACTGACGCGAATCACCATCCAGCTGTTACTGTATTGGGGTTTTCTCCTCCGACCCCCAGCTGACTTTCTTGTCGGCAGAGGATGGGGAAGGACGCAGCATATGACTTGCCTGGAAGGAAGGGGCTGCAGGAGGGGCGTGGGCTCCTGGAAACACCCCTTCTCTGGCCCTCTGCCCGGTACCCCACGGCCCCCCCCCCTCCCTGACCCTCCCCCTGCAGCTGCCCCTCCCCAGGAGCTGGCCCCTCTTCATTCTCTTCCCACCACGCGTGAGCTGTCCAGCCCAGCCACCACCCACAAGTCCCCAGTGGCTTCTCAGGTGCCCCCCGGCCCTGTGAGCTGCCCCTGCCCTGCTGGCCTAGTGACCACCACACTGGCCCCAGGACACTCCACCAACCGTCTGAGGAAGGCGTCCCTGCTCTGCCCAGGCCCAAGCACGGCCTGCCCCTCCCCCAGAGTCGGGCCGCCCCACAAGCCCACCCCCCCCACGAACAGGGATGGTGTCTGGCCGGGCTCAGCATCGGGGCCCACACGCAGCCACAGCAGATGCTGCCTCAGGACCTGTGAGCTGAGAGAGCAGAGAACAAGGGACCAGTGGCTGCCTCCTCTGCGTCCGGCCATCACAGGCCACCTCGGGAAGCCAGAGAAAGGGCAGGCTGGAATGTGGCTGGGTCTGCGTCTTGTCACCAAGGCAGACCCCAGAGGATGGACTCCCCAGGCCACGAGCCCACCTGACGCCCCCGGCTCCCAGCCCGGCTGCAACCGGGCCCAAGTGGTCAGGACAACAGTGAGCACCGGCCACAGGCCTCGCTGGTCCCACAGGTGTCCTGAGGCCAGAGACAGAGGAAGCGCACGTGGGCCATTAAACCAAGTCAGGACGGGGGTTGGGGGGCACTGTCCTCGGCACTAAACGGTCTGGGGAGGCCAACGGAGGCCAGTGGAGTTCCCACCTCTGACACTGGATGTGGGGGCCTCAGAGCAAAGCCGACCCCACAAAATATTCCGCATCACTGCCTCCCCCACCCGAGGGCCAGCACGGGTTCCTCTGAGAACAGGCTCTGCAGATAAGACGCAAAGCAGGCGGGAACCCGGTGCAGGAGGTGGAGAGAGGCCGGCAGGAACCGGGAGCCTGTCGGAGCCGGTCTCCTGCGCTCTGGACGCACCGAGGACACAGCCGGAGGCACTGGTGGGGACAGGACGGGCCAACGCTGGCTCAGGGGCAGCAGCTGGCCCTCAGCCTCACCTGCCGCCCCCACCCCAGACCAAGACCGCATGCACACCCTGCCCCACCTGCGGGCTGGGCCCCTTGCAGCCCTCCACGCCTGGCCTGTGGCCTTTCTGGGGCAGCTCCCTCTGCAGCGCCCTCCGCTTCTCCCCGCCCCGCCCGACCCCACCGCCACGTGCCAACACAGGAGGAGAGAGCCTCCCCTGCTCCCCACCTGGGCTCCCCGGGCTCAGAGAGAGGCTGCCAAGGTTGGGGGGGGCAAGTGGTCTTTTTGGAAGACAAGGACAAGGCTGTAGCCAGGGTGTAATGGCACCTGGGGACAGTGGTCACCAAGGCCAGCTGCCTGGGAGGCATTCAACTCCCAAAAGCCAGACCTCAGGCAATCGCAAGCTGGGGGAGAGGAAAGATGGGGGAGGGGGAGCAGCCAGCCAGCCCCCCTCTGAGCTTTGGAAGGAAGGGGGGGCAGAGAGGTCCCTGCTCTGCACCGACAGCTCTGGGCCCTTCCGGGAGCTGTTGCCTACAGACAGGGATAGCGGGCCTTGTCTTCGGGCAGCGCAGGCAAAACGCACTGAGCACGTCTGGCCCGCCACGCGGCTCCATGACAAGGGCTAGTCCACCACACCTGCCGTCTGACACAGCGCCTGCAGCCACCAGCCAGGGGCCCTCCAACAGCCGCGTCAACAGCCCCGTACGGCCCAAGGCAAAGGGTCCCCTCCCCAAATGCTAGAGAGACCCTCCTTGGCTGGTGGGTCCCCAGGGCCACATCACACGTGCATGGTGCCGGGCAGAGGCCAGGTGAGAGGCCACCTGCGGGTGGTGTCGTGTGCTCTCAAGTGACAGGTCAGGTAGCCTCAAGCGTCCTCTCTGCCCGTCTGCCCCCCCAAGGTACCGTGCGGCTTGGGCCCCGCAGCTGTGGGCTCCATGGGTGTCTATCCCCACCAGGCCCAGGTGAGGCGGGGCCAGGCTCCATGCCCCTGGCCTCAGGCTCCAATGTCCACCTGGGCACAAATGTCCACCTGATCCCACATCTGGCCCCTTCCCCCCACCTCCCACTCCCACACTGAGGAGAGAACCAGGGGCTTGGGGGCACTGCCAGGCCTCAAGTGTGCAGGCAGAGACGAGGGTAGCACGGTAGTCCACGAAGGACAGAGTTGGGGTGATGTCACCTGTGCAGGTGGGGACAGTGACGTTGGAGGGGAGAGTGTCTCTGCGACAGCTCGACCTCCTGAGAGCACGCCTCGGGAGGGGGCCGGCCCAGACCCCTCACTTCGCGTTCACCCTCATACCCCTCCTCCTACCCGGCCCCGCCGTCAGAAACTGGACTCAGGAAACAGGCAGGGCAGTGCGGTTTTGGATACAAAACTGTAAACACGAGTCTTTAAAAGGACAGAGGCCTCCGTGGCCCCAAACTCTGAGCCAGAGGCCCCCACCAAGGGACCCCAAGGGACCGGACCTCCGCCCACTCTGTCCTCCCTTCCCAGCCAGCACCCCGTTCCCCCGGGGGCGCTGGGGGCGCTGGGGGCGGGCTGGGCGAGCTGGGCTGCGAGTCCGCGGTCCGAGGGATTCCTGAGATGAAGAAGCGGCNAGCGCGAGCGCGGGCGGCGCGAAGTCGCGCACCTGGCGGCGGTACTCCAGGAAGGTGCAGGCCTTGGTGGCCAGCGCCACCACGTTCTTGCCCACGAAGATGGCCGAGACGCGGCTGTCGCGGAAGAGCGCCATGTTGGCGGCTCGCGCCAGCACGGCCACCACGTTGACGGTGGCGAGGCTGAGCACGGGGTAGAGCATCATCTTCTGCGGCGCGATGTGCTCGCCCTGCATGCTGACCTCGCTGAGCGCCACGCACGGCAGCACCAGCAGCAGCATGTAGCAGTAGAAGAAGGTGAGGCCCTCGGCCCAGAGCGGCAGCCCGCTGCGCGGCGGCTCCCACAGGCTGGCCTGCATGTCCAGCAGGTCGAGCAGGTCCAGCGCCACCCAGAAGAGGCGGCCGCGCAGGTCCTCGCGCTTGCGGAAGGTGCGCACGTACTGCATGCGGTCGAGCGCCACGAGCAGCAGGAAGAGGCCGGGCACGCACACCGACAGCAGCAGCGTCAGCGCCTTGCGCGCCACCGGGTCGGCCGCGCCGCGCCGCGCCGACTTGTAGTTCTGGAAGACGAAGTAGAGCTTGATCTCCAGCACGAAGATGTACAGGAACCAGAGGATCATGGCGTAGCCGCGCTTGGCCGTGCGCACCTCGGCGCCCACCCACACGGCCACGTAGCGCAGCACCAGCAGGAAGCACACGTCGCCCACCAGCACGATGATGCACACGCCGATCTTGCGCGGGCCCTGGTTCTGCTCCACCAGGTACGCGTCCATGACCGCCATGCTGCCCATGATCACCAGCGTGGTCAGGCACACGTGGCGCCGGTCCGGGGGCGGCAGCACCATGGTCGGCCGCCGCGGCCCCGGCCTGGACGCGCCC
>NW_027528876.1:356661-381464 GCF_008692635.1 Crocuta crocuta | reverse complement strand
CGGAGGCCCAGGCCCCCCCTCCCTCCAGCGCCGCGCCGGGGCTCCGGGGTCATCCAAGTCCTGAGGACCCCATCCCCGCCTGGGCGGGCCCGTCCACCTTCCGCAGGCCGCGGACCGTTCCCTGCCCGGTTCCCACCAGGGTTCCCACTGCCTACAGAGGTTCGCGCCGCGGCCTCATCTCCAGCCCCGCACGCTGCCCTGCTCCCCGCGAAGGGGGGCCTCTGCCGCTCCCTGCACCCCGCAGCTGTGGGGCCGTCTCGGGAAGCCCGCCCCCCGCGGGCTCTGCAGCCCCCTGCACCTCTCACACCCTCGGCGTCGTTGTGACTGTGCTGTCACAGCCCCGCACCAGACTGGGTCCCCACACCTGGGCCCGCGCCCCTCACTCGCTGAAAGTCACTTTGCAGACTTACTTCCGCTCACTTCCAGCCAGGCCCCCTCAGCCCGCCCCTCCTCTCCTCCACAGCACCCCTGGCCCTGGGCTCTGTTTACTGCCCTGTCTAGACAAGGACATAAAATTTAATGTCACCCCGGGCCTGTGAAACCTGCCCCTAGTGACACACCGCCCCCAAGACTGAGGAAGGAGGCCCTTCTCCAAATTCACGCCCCCACTCCTGACCTCAGCACGGCTGCTGCCCCACCCAGGGGTCTCTGCAGCCACACACAGGACCCCCCACACACTGTGAGCTCAGACACCTCGAGTGGAGGGTGCCTGGGGGGGCGGGGTCATCGCCCGGTGTCCCTACCAAAACAGTGCCTGGAGCCCCTGCTCCCCGCCCACACACTCACCCTGTTCTCAGCCACCAGCTGGGCACGCGTGACCCGGGGAGCCCCCTCCCACCTGGCCTCCTCTGGTTCCAGCAGCGGCCTGAGAACTGCCTTCCTTCCAGCCCTTGGCCAGGCCAATAGCCAGAGAGCCACTGCACCGCCCACCCCTCCCCATCTACTCCTTGGCGTTCTCGTTCCCTCCCAGCCACTCATCAAACCCGGGCTGACGATGCCAGGAGAGACCCCATCCCGACCAGAGCTCGCGGGAGGAGCCCCCGCCCCTGCCCGAGGAAGGGCTTGACCACTGCTCCCGCACGCCCTGCCCGGCCTCTCCCCAGGGAGCTGGCCCCAGCCCTCCGTGCCCCCTGCGGNCCCCCGCTCGGCCTGAGGCCCCGCCCCCCGAGGCCCCGCCCCGCGCGGTAGGGGTCCTGGCGCCCCGCCCCCGCAGCACCGGTTGCCACGGCGACAGCCCTGCGCCGCAGCAGTGCCGGCGACCGCGGGCTGGCCCCGGGGAGCCGGACACCGCCGGACCGGCGCACCATCCCCGGGAAGCCCCTGCACCCGCTTCCCCCCACAGCCAGGTCTTCGGTCCCTCTCGCGCCCTGAAATCCCGCTGCAGCCCCACCCAGGCCGCCCACCAGGGTGACCCCACTCGCCCTCGACAGGCAGCCCGTGGACCGCGGAGCTGGTCGCGACACGGGGCCGGGCTGACCACCAGCCCTGTGCCAGCGGCGTGTGGGGACAGAGAGGTGCGGTGGGTCTCGGGGCCTGTCCCGAAGACGCCCTGGGTCCTGGATTTCTCCAGCCTTCCTGGGTTCCGTGCGGAGGTGGAGGGTGGACGACAGGAGCAGCCGGTGGTCCTCATCGTCAGCCCGGGGCTCTCGCTAGGGTTTGGAGGCTCAGGCTTCTTTCCTCCAAGCTGTCACCACTGTGCCCACACACACACCCAGCCTGTTGGGGAGGGCACCTAATGCCTGATCTCCCCAGAGCTGCTCACACGTCCCCCTGTCGCTCCGACAGCGGCAGAGACGGAGGGTGAGAGGTGAAGGGGCCCCCAGGATCCGCCTGGTGAAAGGGGTGAAACACGACTCACACCCGGATCTGCCTACACTGAGGTCCTGAGCTGTGCCTGGGTCCGCACAGGTGATGGGGTCTGTGCAGGCGACTTGGACTGCCCCCTCCCTCAGCGCGGGGAGCGGGGACATCTCCAGCTGAAGGGAAGCCGGGGTACCAGGCCACCCGCAGGAAGCACAGGTGAGGGACTATGAGATGCTTAATCGGGGAGCCCCTTGGGATGGTTGGTTGAGAAATACCAGCCCCCACATTGCTTTCACTGTCAGAACCCAGTGTGGTCAGGACCCTGAAGCTGCCTTTGTACCCAGGGAGGGGTCCCAGACCCCTAGGGGTGGGTCATCTCCCCCAGAGAGAGGCCTCCAGAAGCCCCCTGCCTCAAGGGACAAAAGGCAGCAAAGGAGGAGGTGNCCCTAAGAAGAAACCAGAAGCACCTCCCTGTCGGGAGGGGCTGCCCCCTTGGCCCCTGCAGCCTCTCCCCGCCTCCCCTCAGCCCTGCCCACCTCACCNGGCCCTGCACCCCTCCCGCCCCGCCCCCCAGGGCCCTGCACCCCTCTGACCTCACGGTGCTCACCCTCCTGGCTCTTCTCGCTGTGTTTCTATCACCTCAAGATGGAGGCGTGGGCCCCGAGGGTGGGCTCCAGGAGGGGTGAGGACAGTTAGGGCTCCAGGGTGGCTCCTTGGGGACAGTCTGTTCCTTGCCTGTCCGGCTGCTGGCGGCTGCCAGCAGCCCTTCCCCTTCCTTGGCTTGTGGACGCACCATTCCCATCTGCCTCGGACATCACGCGGCCTTTCCCTGTGCGTCTGTCTTCTTGTGAAAACATGTGATGCTGGAAAGGCCCAGCCTAATGACCTCATCCTAACTTGATGACATCTGCAAAGGCCTCGTTTCCAAATTAGGTCGCATTTGGATGTTCCAGGGTCAGGACTTAAACTTATCTTTGCGGAGACATAGTTCCACCCATGATTAACCTTCCCAACTTGCCAGTCTGACTGTGTCCCCCCCACAAGGAGTCCCTGTGGCCTTGACCAGAGGACTGGGGCACCCAGGCCTGACTGCAGAGCTGCCCCCAGCCCTGGCCCCCCCGCCCCCCCCACCATATCTCTCAAGACAGCCCCTCACGGGCTTGCCAGGCTCGTTTCCCCACCACGCACGCTGTCTCGGCGGCTCCCCTGGCTGGAACACCACACGCCCTGACTTGGGGTGGGTCCCTGACCCCGTGCACTTCACTCCAGAGCTGGCCTCCACCCAGCTGTCCCCTCCACTCTGGGGGCTGACTGCCCGCCTTGGCCGCCAGCCCCTCCCCACTGGCCATCACTCCATGCAGTCACGAGGATGGGCTCCACGCCCCCCGCCTGCCTGGAAGGCTGACGGAGCTGAACCAAATCCACACAGAGGGACCGTGGGGGGCTCGCGGGCACCCAGAGCCCCTCAGGAGCGAGAGCAACCTCACACCTCTGACAGCCGTGCCCGGTGAACTGTGTGCTGGTCATCGAGCTCTTGGAGGGCGGAGGGTGAGAGCAGGCAGGCCCAGAGTGGGTGGGGTCCCAGCCAGGAAGGGGCCGACCACGGTCTCGGCTTTGAACTTGGCTGCAGGTGACCGGGGGGCAGGCCTCACCCCCAGTGCCCAGGGGAGGCATGTGAAACCCCCCGGGAGGGCAGTGTCCGGGTCGAAGCCTCAGTTATCCCACAAGTGATTTTTCAAACACCGCAGGCTGCCAGACTGGACCCCAGGAGCCAGCCAGCAGAAACACAGACTGAGGCGCACAGGGAGCGACCCCGACGCCTGAGGGACTGCAGGGGCCAGAGGCGGTCCAGCACGCGGCCCTGGAGACGATGTGATGGAGGAGATGGGGGAAGGCGCTAAACAGAATGTGTAGGGCTGAGAAACAGTAGCCAAAACTAAGGATCAAAGGGAGTGTGACCCCAGGGTGGACGCGCTGGGGAAGACCTGAGCGCAGGTCGGCTGAAGCGGGGGGCCGGGGCGGGGGCCCCCCGGGGGGCAGTTCTGCTCCGTGTTGGGCCGGAAGCCCAGGGCCCCAAGCAAGACACAGCAGAGCTCTGAGGAGCTTCTGTCTCTGCTAGAGACGGCAGAGCCTGAATGCAAGCGGCCCGACCAACCCCTCGTGTTCTAGAAAAATCCGAAAACCCCACACCTACACACATCATATAATCTTTGTCTTTGGTGAAAACTGGAGACAAAGAAAACCTGAAAGGTAGCCCGGTGGCAGAAGTCCGAGAGTTGTGTGACAGCGGACTTCTCAGCTGCCGCAGCACAACCCACGATTCACGGGGACGGCGACTTTGATCCAGTGCAGGAAGGCGCCGGCTGTGTCGGCAGAGGGACGGCCCCAGAGAGGCCCACGTCCTCATCCGCCAAACCTGTGATCATATTATTGTATGTGGCACCTGGGAGTTTGCAGGTGTGATGACATGGTGGGCCTGACATGGGAGGTTCTCCCAGGTCATCGGTGGGTCCAGCGTCATCACAAGGGGTGGGGGGCGAGGGCGGGAGAGTCAGAAAGACTGTGGGGCCCCAAGCCGGGCAGGGACGACGGAGGAGGGGCTGTGAGCCCAGGGGTGCCGCTGGCCCCTAGAAGCTGGGGAAGCCAGACAACAGAGCCTCCGGAAGGAGCCATTCTCGATTTGAGCACAGTGCGGCTGCTGACCTCGGCGGCTGTGAGGTAGCGTCTGCTGTTGCTTTCAGCGCGCGGCCCTTTGCTGCAGCAGCAAGAGGGGAGGGAGGGGATGCTGGCCTGGAGTCACTCTTTACTCAAACCAGAACTGAGAGAGTTTGCAGCAGGCCTGCAGCAAAACAGCATAAAAGTTTCTCTTTAGGCAAAGAGAATAAGGGCGGGGAAGCAGGGAGGAAGGAGAGCGATGAAATGCTGAGAAACAGGGGCGCCTGGGTGGCTTAGTCGGTTAAGCGTCCAACTTTCGCCTGGGTCATGATCTCACGGTTCGTGGGTTCGGGCCCCGCGTCGGGCTCTGTGCTGACAGCTCAGAGCCTGGAGCCTGCTTCAGTCTGTGACTCCCTCTCTCTCTGACCCTCCCCTGCTCACGCTGTCTCTCTCTCTCTCTCCTAGAAATAAATAAAAATATTTTTAAAAAAAATGCTGAGAAACAATGTGTAGAAAACACGACACTGGAACGTACCCGACAACAGCACGTAGAACAAGAGGAAACAAGAGGGTGCGAAGAGCGCTGGGGACTTCAGCAAGCGCCCTGCAAACGCCCGCCAGAGCATCAGGGGTCATGAACACAGTGCAGATAGAAGCTCATGGAGTTGGTTTTAAGAGTCAATCCCCCCCCCAAAAAAAGGGGGGGCATGGAAATAGAGCAGCTGCAGAAATTAGAAAACTTTTTAAAATGGTAGATTTAGGGGCGCCTCGGGGGCTCAGTCAGTTAAGCGTCCACCTTTAGCTCAGGTCATGACCTCATGGTCCATGGGTTCGAGCCCCGCATCGGGCTCTGTGCTGACAGCTCAGAGGCTGGAGCTGCTTCAGATTCTGTGTCTCCCTCTCTCCCTGCCCCTCCCGCTTGTGCTCTGTCTCTCTCTCAAAAATACATAAACATTAAAAAAATACTTTTAAATAAATAAAATGGCAGGTTTAAACACCATTATATCAGTGATTACATCAAATGTAAATGGACTGCACTTTCCCATTAAAAGGCCAAGACGATCATTCTGGTTAAACAAACAAACAAACAAAAAGATCTTCTTTACAAGGACCACGTCTACGCCACGAGAAAGGAAGAGACGTGCTCCGGACGCCCGGGGGGAATGCGGTGTCAGAGCAGCCGGCTGTGTCCCTGGGCAGGTGCGCTGTGCCCACTCTGGAGCGATGCGTGGGGGGTGCTCACAGAGCCCGTGCGGCACCCGCCCGTGGTCTAGGGTAAGTGTGCGCTTACACACACACACACCAGCAAGACTCGAGCCCGGGGGCTCACGTGTGTTGCCTTATTCTTTTCATGTCCTGGGTCCCCTTTGTGGGCGAGACATGAAGCAGCGAGGAGAAAGCAACGCCCAGCTCGTGCGAGGGCTCAGGGAAGCAGCACCGGGCAGACGTGCGGAAGCCAGAATCCGAAGCGCCGCCGAAGCGGAGGGGGGTCTCAGGCGCTCCCGCCATACCTCTGGCCAGGACTCACCCCAGCCTGAAAGCTAGAAATGGGGTGGGGGCGTGGAGAGAGAAAGCGGCAGGGGAGCCCTCTAATTCGGGCTCAGGGGGCAGGAAAGAAAGGGGCTCCAGAGGCTCACAGAGGCTGGGGGGGCTCCAGGCAGAGTGTGGGGGGGTTCTCCTCTCCCTCCCTCGTGCCCCCCGGGAAACCCCCCCCAGCCTGCAGTGTAGGCACCAGTTCACGTGTGCCTCATTGGGGGGAGCCTTCTTCTCCTGTGGGAGGAGACGTGGTCCCCAGAGGGTGGGAAGGGGAGAAAGCCAAGCCCTGCTCTCCGTCCAAGTCGCAGGCCCCGTCTCGGGGAGTGCGCAGGAGGCGGGGTGACCAAAGCCGCAGGCTTCTGCCAGAGCACTGGAAAGGGGAGCCCCAGGGAGCCAGAAAGTATCCCCATGATGTTCATGCCTTCTGGGCTCACCCCAAGCCGTGCGCGCACGCCAGGTCTGCACACGGAGCTATGGGCAGACCACGGCCGAGCCCCGCACCAGCCACGGGTAGTGCCCACACAGGACGGACCCAGGTAACACTGACAAGGCTTTGAAAACAGAGCCGACATTGAAATCGCAACCACAGAGGGCTGGTTAATTGCGTGCTGAAATAAAAAGGTCAACATTCTCAGTGGGATTTTTAGAAGAGCAGATATTCATAACATAACCTGTGAGCATGTAGGGTACTATCTAAAATTATCCTGCATATGAGGAACCAGAACAATCCAACTCACAAGAGAAAAGAAAATCAAAGCACAAGTGCGAACATGACACAAAACCCTCAACAAGATATTGGCAAATAATATTTAAAAGGCACCACAAAATGGTGGGGGAGAGGGAGAGAGGAAAACCATGAGAGACTCTTGAATGCTGACAAAAACTGAGGACTGATGGATGTGGGGGGGAGGAGGGAGGGGCATGGAGGAGGGCACTCGTAGGGATGAGCACTGGGTGTTATGTGGAAACTAATCTGACAATAAACTATCTGTTAAAAAAAAAAAAAAAGGCACCACAGCTACACGGAGGGTAACCCAGGAATGCAAGGCTGGCTCAATCCAGGAAAATAAATCAGTGTGGCCACCATGTTCACAGTCTAAAGAAGAAACCATGTGATCATATCAATTGGTGCTGAGAAAGCATTTGACAGAATTCAATATCATCCATGACAAATACTGTGAACAAACAAGAAATAGAAGGGAGTTTACTTAATCTAATAAAGGGCACCTACAAAAAGCAATAACAGGCTTTTTATCTGAAATCATTTTTTTTTAATGTTTTATTTATTTCTAGGAGAGAGAGAGAGAGAGAGACAGCGTGAGCAGGGGAGGGTCAGAGAGAGAGGGAGTCACAGACTGAAACAGGCTCCAGGCTCTGAGCTGGCAGTCAGCACAGAGCCCGACGCGGGGCTCGAACCCACGAACCGCGAGATCATGACCTAAGCGAAGGTCGGACGCTTAACCGACTGAGCCACCCAGGCGCCCCTGAAATCATTTCTTAAATGAAAGATTTAAAAAATCAAACTGTTCCTCACATTAACAGATTAAATGAAAAAATAAGATCACATCAATAGAATCAAGAGACATTTAATAGAATTCAATAAGCTGTTCATGATGTATCTTTAAAAAGCCTTCACTAGATTAAGAATGGAAGGGGACTTTTTTAATCTGATAAAAAGCATGTAGAAGACTCCCCCGTGAAGGGCAATCTGCGTAACGAAGAGCTGGAACACCCTCTTTGAGACAGAGCGGACAGGTGCCGGCTGCTCAGTTCGGCTCCGGCCCAGGCGCTCGGGAGGCAGGAAGCGAGAAAGAGAAACGAAAGGAGTCGGAACCGGAGATGCGCCATAGAAGCTGTCGGAGTTTGCGCAGGCGACAGGACTGTGTGCTTGGAAAAGTCTACAGAATCTAGAGGAAAAAGTGTTCACAATTAATCAGTGACTTTGGCAAGACTGTTGACACCAGGGCAGTACGTACGAGTCCGTTGTGGAGCATCTGGCGGCTCAGTCAGTTAAGCGCCTGACTCCTGCTTTTGGCTCAGGTCATGGTCTCGCGGTTTGTGACCCCCAGACCTGTGCTGGGTCCTGTGCTGACAGCACAGAGCCTGTCTGGGGTCTCTCTCTGCCCCTCCCCTGCTCACACACTCTCTGTCACTTTCAAAATGAATAAACTTGGGGCACCTGGGGAGCTCAGTTGATTAAGCATCCGGCTTTCGCTCAGGTCATGATCTCGCGGTTTGTGGGTTCGAGCCCCGCGTCGGGCTCTGTGCTGACTGCCAGCTCAGAGCCTGGAGCCTGTTTCAGTCTGTGACTCCCTCTGTCTCTGACCCTCCCCTGCTCACGCTGTCTCTCTCTCTCTCTCCTAGAAAAAAAAAAAAAAAAGAATAAACTTTTGGGGTGCCTGGGTGGCTCAGTCAGTTGAGCACCTGACTTCAGCTCAGGTCAGGATCTCGCAATCTGTGAGTTCGAGCC
This sequence comes from Crocuta crocuta, assembly GCF_008692635.1. Taxonomy (NCBI): domain Eukaryota; kingdom Metazoa; phylum Chordata; class Mammalia; order Carnivora; family Hyaenidae; genus Crocuta; species Crocuta crocuta. The sequence goes on along the minus strand of NW_027528876.1, from coordinate 373,000 downwards.
CCGTGTCTGGTTCTGTCCTGACAGCTCAGAGTCTGGATCCTGCTTCAGACTCTGTGTGTGTGTCTCTCTCTCCCCCTCCCCCCTTACACTCTATCTCTCCTATTTCTCTCTGTCAAAAATAAACATTAAACATTTTTCAAAATAAACTTTTTAAAACCTTTTTTAAATAAATAAGTCAGTTATATTTCTACAGTTTTTAACAATTAGAAAATGAAATGTATATATGTGTGTATATGTATAGGTAACATATATCATGTCTGTGTATACACATATGCATGTATCGTATGTGACACGTACATCTACGTATTTATGCATACTGTTTATATTACTGAGCCATATCTAACAAGGGAAGTAGAACACCTCTGCCCAGAAAACCATAAGACATTAGGAGGTAAATTACCCCTGAGTAGATGGAGATGTGCTCATAAACGGGAAGAATGAGTATTTACAGAGATGACACGTCTCCTCAAACTGGTCTATACACACCATGTAATCGCAAGCAAAATCCCAACAGGTTTTACTAATTGACGAACTCGCTGTGAAATGTGTACAGAAACACAGAGAGCCTTCGTGCAGTGTAGACCAGGAGGCAAACTCAGCAAGCGCGCCGCCGCCCCTCGTGAGGCTGGAGGAGTCAGCAACCGCAGGGCGCGCAGGGCGACGGGTGGCAGCAGAGGCGGGTGTGGCCCGGGCACGGAGGCGCGCCATCTGGAAGGGGCCCCGCACAGCCGTGGAGACAGGGGTCCCCCTGCACATGGACGGGGCAGGGGCCGTCCACACGGGGAAGGAGCCAGAATTCCTACAGCTGTGCTCTGGACACTGAACACGACTCTAAATTACATACTTCCGGGGGCGCCTGGGGGGCTCAGTCGTTGAAGCGTCCGACTTCAGCTCAGGTCATGATCTCCCCGTTCGCGGGTTCGAGCCCCACGTCGGGCTCTGTGCTGACTGCCAGCTCGGAGCCTGGAGCCTGTTTCAGTCTGTCACTCCCTCTCTTCCTGCCCCTCCCCCGCTCATGCTCTGCCTCTCTCTGTCTCAAAAATAAAAATAAAACTATAAAAAAATTTTAATTACGTACTTCTAAAAGGTGAAGAGCACAATCCCCCACAACCTGTCAGCCCAGAGGCAGAGTCGGCAAGAGCAGAGGGTGAGACACAGAGAACATCTTTCTGACTCTGGAGTTGGAAAAATTTTTATTTTTTAAAAATATTTATTTTTAAGAGAGAGAAAGAGAGAGTGGGAGCAGGGGAGGCGGGGGGACAGAATCGGAAGCAGCTCCAGGCTCTGAGCTGTCAACACAGAGCCCGACGCGGGGCTTGAACTCATGAACCTCGAGATCGTGACCTGAGCTGAAATCAGGAGCTTGACCAACTGAGCCACCCAGGCGTCCCAGAGTTGGAAAACATTTTAAATGGGACACAAAACGCAGTAGCAATGAAAAGAAAAGAGTGATAAATTGGATCACGGGAAATTCAGGAGCTCCTGCTCATCAACAGACCCCACCGAGGAAGCGAGAAGGCAAGTGGCAGACGGAGAGATTTGTGCAGCGCTGGCGAGCGACAGAGGACGCCCATCTGGAACACTCTAGGGACCTCTGCATGTTAGCAAGAAGGAAGACAACCAAAGAGGGTGAGGCCTGCGGGAAAACACACACAGGCACCTCCCGAAGGGTCAGTAAGGACACGGCAGCAAATCCGGCCACCAGGAAGGGGCCACAGTGAGAGGCCGCCACACCCACACGGCCGGGCGGGTATGGACGGGGTGTGAGCAGGTGGCCGCACCCCCTGAAACTGAGCACGGGCAGGCTCTGGGACTGCAGAGGCTGCCGTGTGCACACAGGAGCAGCACGTGGCCGGGGGAGCGGCCCGGACACCTAAAGACGCAAACACCCCAGCGTCCCTCCACCCGGGACTGTCAGAAGACCCGAGGCTGTGAGGGGCTGTGAGGGAGTGACAGCGACGGGCAGCGACACGCGCCAAGTTCGCAAACACGACCCTGAACGATGAAGCCAGACCCCGTGTGCTCACGCGAGGCTCGGGAACAAGACAGAAGCAAGTCCCAGCGTGCAGCACTGCTGCTTTGGGGGGCGCCTGCAGACAGGCTCACGGTGAAGGGCGCCGGAGCTGACCGCGGTCTCCTTCCCGGCCGCACAGCGGTCATGTGTGGCTCACTCCGGGGCCATTCACAGAGCTCAGCACCCAGCATTTGCGCTTTTCTGTACAGATGCTGTGACTCACCATAAAAACTCTCCGGGGCGCCTGGGGGCTCAATCAGTTGAGGGTTGACTCTCGGTTTCTACTCAGGTCATGATCTTACGGTTCCGGTTCGTGGGTTCGAGCCCCGCGTCACGCTCTGTGCTGACAGCTCAGAGTCTGCTTGGGACTCTCTCTCACTCTGCCCCTCCCTGACTCATGATCTCTCTGTCCCTCTCAAATAAATAAATAAACTTAAAAAAATAATAATAAATTTTAAAAAATAAAAATGATCCAAGGAATAAACTGACAAAAATGAAAGAAGACAATGGATAAAAGATGTTTAAGTATTAAAGGAAAACAACTATGAACCTAGAATTTTTTAAAATTTTTTTTTAATGTTTTATTTATTTCTGAGAGAGAGAGAGACAGCGTGAGCAGGGGAGGGTCAGAGAGAGAGGGAGTCACAGACTGAAACAGGCTGAAACAGGCTCCAGGCTCTGAGCTGGCAGTCAGCACAGAGCCCGACGCGGGGCCCGAACCCACGAACCGCGAGATCACGACCTAAGCGAAAGTCGGACGCTTAACCGACCAAGCCACCCAGGCGCCCCGAACCAAGAATTTTATATCCAAACAAAATTTCATTCACATGTGGAAGACTCTTAGGGTCTCAGAACGTTTGTCACAACAGGATTACTTGAAAACACGTTTGGATTAAAAGCAAAAACAAATCTAAGAGACTCTTCAAGAGATACAAAAAGTAAGGATAATCAAAATTTTAGTAACATTTATGATTGTTTTAGAATGAATTTAAAACCACAGAAAACTGTAATGGGGGTAAAGAGATATTATATTCGTAAGAGTAAGGACTAGGGCACCTGGGTGGCTCAGTCGGGTAAGTGTCTGACTTAGGCTCAGGCCATGATCTCACGGTTCATGGGTTCAACCCCCACATCGGGCTCTGTGCTGACAGCTCAGAGCCTGGAGCTGCTTCAGATTCTGTCTCCCTCTCTCTGCCCCTCCCCCACTCACTCACACAAACTCACTCTCTCTGTCTCTCTCTCAAAATTAATGTTAAAAAGGTGTAAAAGCTGAGGACTAAAATTTTGTACACCGTAAATAAGAACTTGGGAGAGGGCACCTGGGTGACTCAGTTCTGACTCTTGGGGCGCCTGGGTGGCTCAGTCAGTTAAGCATCCGACTTCAGCTCAGGTCATGATCTCACGGTTCGTGAGTCTGAGCCCGGCACCAGGCTCTGTGCTGACATTGGGGAGTCTGCTTGGGATCCTCTCTCTCCCTCTCTCTCTGCCCCTCTCCCCTCTCATTCTCTCTCAATGTAAATAAACTTAAAAAAAAAAAAAAGAATTTGGGAGAATAAAGGACGTGAGAACATGCTAAAGTATTTATTTTGTTGGAAAAGTTAGAGATATGGATAAGTGTAGAAAAGTAATCAGTGAAGGGGCACTGTGGCTCAGTCAGTGGAGCATGCCACTCTTGATCTCAGGCTGAGGCTTGAGCCCCACGTCGGCTCTAGAGAGTGCTTCAAGCTAAAATCCTTAGGGGCACCTGGGTGGCTCAGTCGCTGAGTGTCAGACCCGTGATATGGGCTCCAGTCATGATCTCACAGTCGTGGGATGCAGCCCCAAGCTGGGCTCCACACTGAACATGGAGCCTGCTTGGGATTCTCCTCTCTCTCTCTCTCTCTCTCTCTCTCTGTCCCTCCCCCATTCACGCTTTCTCTCTCAAAATAAATAAACATTTTTAAACAATTTAAAATTTCAGAATAAAATAAGTCAACAATATGCTGTATTTAAAAAAAAAGCTTTGTTTTAAGACACAGTAACATTGGAAAATAAAGGACAGACCAGCCTGTCCCGTGCAAATATGAACCAACATCGGGCTCCAGTATCACCTCAGTCCCACCAGACATAGCTTAGAGCAGAAAAGCAGCATAAAGCACACAGAATGAAACTATGTGCTGGTAAAAAGGAACAATAAACAAGATTTATCTATTATAAATATATACATACCTCACAATTTAGCCTCAAGCTATGTCAAGCAGTAATTAACAGAATTATCAGGAAAAGTAGATAGATACACCATCATTTAGATTTTTCATATAAAATACCAAAATCATATTTAAATGTGGACAGTTCATTTTTGCGCAGGTAAGTTAAAGAAGTTGAAATAATAACCAAAGTCTTCCCTTCTAACAACGCCAAGTTCCAGATGGTTCTACTAAATTTTCAAGAAACAGTTGGTGCCTACCTTAACAGGCTATTCCAGAAAACAGATTGCAAAGGCTGTGAGAAGGCCAATGTAATCCGGATTCCAAAACATAGTAAGGAAAACGCAGAGAGAAAAAGAAGGAAGAAAATTATGGTCGTGTTTCATTTGGAACATAGACAATGAACTTCCTAAGTAAGGTTTTAGCTAAGTGAAACCAACTGGATGTGAAAAAGCTACACCGTCACGGCGCCTGGGTGGCCCAGTTGGTCGAGCATCCGACTTTGGCTCAGGTTATGATCTCAGGGTCCGTGAGTCTGAGCCCCGCGTCAGGCTCTGTGCTGTCAGTGTAGAGCCCACTTCGGAAACTTTGTCCCCCTTCTCTCTCTGTCCCTCCCCTGCTTGAGCTTGCTCTCTCTCTGTTTCTCAATAAGTAAACAAATAAATTAACATTTAAAAAAAAAGTTAAACCATTGTGACCAAACAGAGCTACTTACAGGAATGCAAGGACAGCTCAACACGGGAAGGCGGGAGGTGTGGTTAGTGTAATGTACTTCGTTACAAACGGGGGAAGGAGAAAATCATGACTTGACGAGTGAAGCACACAAAGCATTTGAAGTTTATGATTCTAAAAAAACTCTTAGAAAAATAAGACTGGAGGAAAACTTTCTAAATGTTAGAAAACCAGGGGCACCTGGGTGGCTGTTGATGGAGCGTCAGACTCTTGATCTTAGCTCAGGTTATGATCTCACCATCGCGAGATCGAGCCCCGTGTCAGGCTCTGAGCTGACAGCACGGAGTCTGCTTGGGAGCTTCTCTCTCCCTCCCCCACTCGTGCGCTTGCTCTAAATTAATTAGTTAATTAATTAATTAAATGTTGCCAAACTTCATGCATGGAAAGCAGCAGTTAACAGAGAAGCCTCGGGGCGTGCCCCAAGATGGAGAATAAGGCCACCTGGCCTCCCCGCTGCCTCTGGGTGAGGCATTGGCGCTGTGGGCATCACAGAACCTTCCACAGTAAATCTTTTCCTGACTCTGCTCCCTGGTTGAGCCGTGATGTGGAAACAAGAGCCAGAAGGAGTGGTAAGCTGTGCACACAGCTTTAAAACCACACAAACACCCACCTTCACTAGGGCTGCAGTTCCCAAACTGTGGGCCAGGGCACCCAAAGGTGCCACAGCGAGTCCACAGGGTGTGGTGAGCTTTTGAGGGAAACGGGCGTGCCCCATACGCCAGACACGCCTCGTGGATCGCAGGCTGGATGGCTCTGCTTTCCTTTCTACGGCAGCTCCGCAAAGCTGTTTTCACAGCAACTGCTGTGACTGAACAAAACCAAATGCCGGGCCGAGCTGAGCGTGGCTCACGCAGTTCAGACGCAGCGTGCAGTTGGTCTGAAGAGCCGTGCGGAGCCCAGCATTTTCAGGTGCCCTAATGCAAGTCATCACCGTTGGTGAGGACGAAGCTTCTCGGCGACGGGCAGCGGGGTTTTCGGTTTCTGCTCGTGGGTTTATCTTGTTGCTGCTAAGCTGTTAGGACCTAAATACTCGTTAAGCTGTTTGGCCCCAGTAAGCAGAATTGTTAGAAATTTCTTTTGACCAGTGATTCCTGTGCGGGGCACTGACGGAGGGAGCTCGGGAGCCCCGAGTGAGGGCAGCACCAGACGCCGGGCGTGACTTCGGGGGACAGCCGCCCGCACTGCCGAGCCCCCGGGGAAACAAGCCCCGCGCCCCCGTGGCCCCTGCAGCCGGCTCCCACCCAGCAGTGCCGGGGCTGCACGGGCATCTCCGTCACGCCCACACCCGGCCCTGGACGGCCCAGACAGCTGCGAAAGTAGAGAGAGGGAGGGATGCTCCACAGCAGCGGGAAGGAAATGGATGAAGAACATGTGGTCTCTCCATAAATGGAATCTTACTGCGCCCTGTACCAAGGAAGGAAGGAAATTCTGACACCTGCTATCACGTGCATGAACCCTGAGGACATTTTCCTCAGCGACACGAGCCAGTCACAGAAGGACAAACACTGTAATCCACACATCTGAGGTCCCTAGAGGAGTCAAGTCCATACAGATGCGGGCGCCGGGGGCTGGGGAGGGGTGGGGAGGGAGTGTTTATGGGGACAGAGTTGCACGGAGGGGAGATGGAAGGTTCTGGAGATCTACTGTACAACAGTGTGAATGCACATAACTCTGCTGACCCAAACACTTAAAATGGTTAAGATCATACATTTAATGTTAGCTTTTCACCACCAACAAAGAAAAAAAAGAAAAATTTGTCCCCAAAAGGGGAGGGAAAAAATCTTGGGTATTATAAAGAATCTAAACAAACCAGAAGGAAAAACATTAGCCATCAGCTCACATTTCCCACAACCAAGACAGCCACAGACCCCAGACGTCCCATCAACCCGGCCCCAGCCTGCCCCCCGCCGCCCACCTCACCGCTGAGCCCCTGGCCCCAGCCTGCCTCCCCCTCTCCCACCGTCCTCACCGCTGAGCCCCAGCACGTCTCACCCAGGGGCAGAGGGGTCCTTGGGAACAAAGCCCTCAGCCAGCCCCCCAGGAAAGCCTGACCCCCTCTGAGTACCTGTGCTGCCCCCCAACGCACCCTACTTCCTCTGTCTCACCGCCCTCCCAGGACACTTGGTGCCCCTTGTCCAGGCCTCTGACCCCCACCCGAGGGCGGGCACACCTCAGGGACTGCATGACTCCTTGCTCACGGGCAGTGGAGGCCAGCTCGGCCAAGAAGGGACGGGGTGGCGGGGGGCGGCCAGCCACACTCAGGACCCAAGACTCTGGGGGACACAGGAGCGTGGGACAGGTGCAGGGCTGGGGCCACATCCTCAAGCGAGGACCCGGGGTGGGGTGCGGGCTGTGGACCAGGTCACCAGCTGTGCCCCTGGGACCTGACTTCTCCCCTAAGTGCCCCTGAGAAGCATCCGATTCCCAGGAACACCTTGCCAGTGTCTACCGGGAAGCTCGAGCCGCACAGGGCCTTGGAGGAGCCGGGTCCAGACCATCCAGCCGCCCAGCCAGCTACGCCCCCAAGCCCAGCCCCGGCCAAGGTCAACCACGTGAGGAGGCCCTGCCCTGAAGGGAGAAGCCGGCCGTGGACGTTGAGCTCAAGGCCAGAAGGACGCAGGAGCGGGAGCAGCGGAAGGGTGCAGGGGCGCAGGAGGCAAAGTGCGGGTGCGCCTGCGCGCGGGGCTCCCCGAGGGCCTGTTGCCGCGTTGTATAAAACACCCGAGGAGGCAGACACGGGTGCTGCGGTCCCCGTGAACGCAGGCCTGCGAAGCCCCTGCACAGACCGCGGCTCTGCCCTGCCGTGGGGGCTGCTCAGCTGCCCAATGGCCTCCCCGTGTGTCACCGCCTGTGACCCGCTCGTCCTTCCCCTCAGCTCCCCAGGCCTGGCCGCGCCTTCGCCCATGGCCGTCCATTCCTGGCTCGGCTGCCGTGGGACCCGTTCTACCTCCTCCCACCGGGCGGCCTGGCAGTTTGCTTCTGCAGCGCTGGCTCAGGCCCCCCCGCCCCTGCCCTGCGCGGCCGGTGCCCACCCAGCGGGTCCGAGCACATCACTGCCCCGTCTCCTCCGCCCCACAGCGCCTGCCCCGGGCCCGCTCTCTTCCTCAAAACTGTCCCCCCCACACCTGCTCTTCACAGGTAACAGTGTCACAAAGGGATTCTCCTGTGGCCTGTCTCTCCCTGTCTTTACGGGGCCTCCCGATAAGCAGAGGAGGCCAGTGGAGTGTGGGGTCCTGGCCCCCCACAGGCTGCTCTGCCTCACATCTCCGTGGGGAACCCTGGGCCCCCAAGGCACCATCCTCATGGACACTGGCCTGTCCCAGGCAGAGCCTGCCCCCCTGAGCTGGTCGGGCCAGGCCGCGTCTGCTCCACGGGGCGGCAGGGGCTGGGTGGCGCCCAGGCCCTGCCACAGGCCCGTGGACCTGCTGTGTCATGTGCAGAAGGGGACTAAGGTCACTGGTTGGGGCTGGAGGCCCGGGGCACGTGGTGGCTGGGCCGCTGCCTACAGGAAGGCAACCGTACTTCTGTGCTTCCAAGCCACTAGCCTGTGCTGACACGGCGGCATCAGCAGGGCTGACGACGGAGCCCCCCTGCCCCCGGGGCCACCGGGTGTGCCCCGCCTCCCCGACTTGGCCTGTTGCACCTCGTGTCTCTCAGAATCTGCACTGAAGTCACACACACACAGACACACGTGGGGTGTCGAGTGGGGTTGTATTGGGTCCACAGAGCAGTTGAGAAGGGACAGCTCCAGAACGCTGAGCTTGCACTTGTTCTAAAAATCAAGTTCCCGGGGCCACCGGGTGTCCTGGCTCAATGGCACTCACAGAAGGCAGAGAGCTGTGAGTGACTTGTTTCCAGAAGGGTGCTGTCCAGCGGTCAGGAGGATGGCCGGGGGCTTGGCAGGCGGGGGGTCCACAAGTGACTTCGCGCATTGAGGGGCAGTAGGTGGAGGGCCGAGGCCCTGTGTGGCCTGGGCCACAGCTGGAGCAGGTAAGAGGAGCTGGGAGGGGGCCGTGGTTTGGAGGAAGGGGTGTGTGAGGAGGGGGAGAGCCTGACCAGTCTGCCCGGCTGACCCCCACCAAGGCACAGTGGCAGAGACCGGCTGGGGCCCCTGGGTGTGAGCTGGGAGAGCCAGGGAGAGAAGGTTCTTCAGGGCCCAGACGTAGGAAGTGTCCGCGGGCCTGAACTGGCTGACAGCAGGGGCCCCTAGGCCCACCCAGCAGCAGGCTGGGGGTCAACTGCCCTAGGACGAGGGAAGCCCGGCAAGGGAGGCAGGGATGCGGCTGTCTGCGCCTGCTGGGTGAGGGGTGCCGAGAGGCTGAGCCCCCGGGATGGAGGGGGCTGTTCCGGCAAGCTGGGGGCACATCCCCCAGACACAGATGGCTCTTTGTCAGGGCCCAGCCCGGCTCCCCGACCAGTCTCAGGAACAAAGCCCCCTCTATCCATGGTGGCCTCCCCCTCACCCCAGCACAGCCCCCCACCCCCGGGCTCCCAGCTGGCGCCCCTGCCCCACACGCACACACCAGGCACCGGCAGAGGGCGGGGTGTGCAGTGGGGGCCCAGGGCATAGTGTGTGAGGGGCTCGAGGGGCCATCCCCCCCGGACCCTGATGCCCACGCCGCGTTGCAGGCCGTGCCTGACCTGCTGGCCCCTGGGCAGCACTGGACCAGCTCTGCTTCGGCCACTACCACCCCAGGTCCCCTTCTCCTGGGCTTGAGCACAGACGCGACCCTCCTCGACCTGCCCCAGACAGGACCTGGAAGGGTGGCAGAGGGCGGGCCAGGACAGAGCCTCACCCCTGCAGGGAGGGCTCTACAACTTATTTCTGTGTCCTCTCTTGGTGCTGAAGGCCCATGAACTCCACACTGGGCCTGCGTGCCTGCTCCCAGTATTGCTACCCAAGGGGTGGGCTCTGCCCCAGGTGGGGACAGCCCCAGGGCTAGGGAGAGCATGCCTGGGGGCCCGTGTCTGCGTTGTCCCTGGCACCACCCTGAAACCTGCCCCTCCGAGGCCCAGCCGGGGCAGGTCGGGGGGGTCCCCCCCGAGGAGGGCACAGGTCCTCAGCGACCGGATGGCAGGATCCAGATGAGGCCAGGCAGGGCTCCTGCCAACCTGGCCAGTTCCCGCCGACACTGTCTCTGCAGCTGGCACAGCACTGCCTCCAGGCAGGCCTCCCGGCTCCTCAGCACCCCAATCACCTGGGCCGCCCGCAGGCCTGGGCCCCCTGAGGCTCCGGCGTCACTCCTCACCAGCCGCCAGGGCCCATGGGGCTGGGCCATGGACGCACGTGGCTCCCAGGCCCGCTGGAGGGCTGCCAGCTCGCATTCCACGGCCTCCTGTGAGGCCTGCTGCCCCGCGTTCCACTCGGGCCCCCAGCCTCCGACCTGCATGGGGCAGACGGTGGCTCGTGAGCCAGGGGCGGCCATCCTACCCCAGACACAGCCTTCAGGCCCCCTCGGCCCCAGCACCAGCCCCCAACCCTCACCCCGGCCTCCCAGGCTGCCCGCCGGGGCTCCGCGGCTCCCCGCAGCTCCTCCTGCAGGGCTTGCAGCTCGTGGGCCACCAGCTCCAAGTCGCCAGCCCCCCGCTCGGGGACCCTGGGCAGAAACGGGGGCTGTGAGGCCTCTGGAGGGCAGGTGCCCAGGACTGTGTCCTGCAGAGAGAGACCAAGTGAGAGGGATGCAGCAAACCTGGGCCTTGGCCAACGGGGACAGAGGGCAAGGAGGCCTGGGGGCAGGCCACCCCCATGGTGGCACAGTGAGCGGGGAGCCAGGGAGGCATCCAGACTCCTGGACCCCTGCGAAGTCTGGGCTCCCCCGCAGCAGGGCAGGCCAGGTGATGGGCAGATGGACATCTGCAGAGAGGTGCTGACTCACAGCCAGTAGGCTCGGGTCGCAAAGCCAACTTGGCGGTGGGTGCGTCTGTGGCCTCCCCAGTCTCCCCTTCCTGTCTGCAAACTAGGAAGATGCCCCCACCCCAGAGCTGCCGCGGTCAAGGCTGGGACAGGGAGGGGACCCAGGCACACCATCCACCGCCAGAAGACCAGCTCCCGGTGCCGCCACTGCAGGGTCGCCTCCAGGCGCGCGTTCTCGCTCTCCAGCCTCCGAAGCAGCTGCAAAGCAGACCACATGCCGTGGCCAGGTCAGAGCCCCGCCTGGGACCCCTACATCCAGCACCGACCACCGTGCTCGCCGGTCTCCCTGGCCCCCCGTGGGCAGAGCCACCTCCCTGCGGGCAGGACAGGACGCCCCACCTCCAGGCGTGACCGAGCCAAGCCTCCCGGGCCTCAAAGACACCCACAGTCCCCACACAGGCCCCAAATGTGAGTCCCCATAGGGTCAGCGGCTGAGCCCGAGCACCCTCAACTCAGGACCTCTCCCCCACATCCCTCACTGACCAGGGGGCTGCACCCGGGAGACTGCGGGCAGATGAGGGGCCGTGGAAGGGGCAGCCCTCCGGGCTCTTGGTGCGAGAACCCCTCTGTATAACCTCAGGGAGGCAGGGCGGAGGCGGGGCCCCGGCATGCAGGCCACAGCTGCACATGCACAGCCCCTGCCAGGCTCACGCAGCTCCAGACCCGCAGGCCCCACAGCAGCATGTGGCCATGCGCCTCCCCAGCCTCGACCTCCACCTCCAGGGGGCCCGCCAACCTGGGAGGTGCCGTTGAGGCCTCCCACCCCACCCTCACCCAGGCTGCCCCCACCAGGAAGCCACAGGCCTGCACCTGCTGTGGCCCCTCTCTGAAGGCAGCAGCCAGCCTACAAGCCAGGCCACAGGCACTGCTCCCTCTGGAACGCGGGTGCGCTGCGCTTCCTGGGAACACAGCAGCATGTTCTGGGGCCAGGACAAAGGGCCAGTGCACAGGCCCCGCCCAACAGGCACCCTTGACCCAGGGTCTCCCCTGGCCAGGAAGGGATCCCGGCTCTGCCCCTACAGACAGCATACAGACTGACAGCCGGGGGCCTGCTTGCTGCAGAGGGAGCCTGGGGCTCCAGGGGTCAGGAGGCCAGGTGCGGAGCGGCCTTGAATGCCAGGCCAAGGACACAACCCATCGCCAGTAAAGCCAGCCACAGAGAGAACCACTGTGGGCCTGAGGGAGCACGGCCCGGAGCACGGAGACGTGGAGGTGCCAGGTGCACCCACCCACGTCTGTGCACGCATTTGCACTAGGTTAATGTGGCCCGGGGCCCGGGTGCTCCCCACCTCCCAGGCTACGGGAAAGTGGGACAGGCACCACAGGAAGAGGCAACACGCCCCCACTGCCGCCTCCCACCCCCCCGCAGGCCCTGCACTGGAGTCTCCTGAGGCAGCCACCTCTCTGCCCCACCCCACTGCTGCACTGTGGCCAGGGCAGGGGGGGAGGCACAGGGGTATGAGAAGGGCTGCAGGCCTGGCCAGTAACCAAGCATGCTCACTGTCCAGCCCCCCTGCAGCGCGCCTGGCCACTCACACAGCAACCATACGTCACTCCAGAAGCTTCTGGGACCCATCCCAAGAGTGCAGGCTCTGGGTACACTGGTCCAGGCTTCTGCCAGCTCCCCCTCCAGAAACCTTGGGAGGAAGCCAATGGTGGCCCCCAACTACCTCACAATGTCTGTAGTCCTGAGGCCCCCAGACGCCCTCGCCTCAGAGAGGCTGGGGCGCCACAGAGGCCAGGGACCCAGGCCACAACTGGCTGAAGCTGGTGCAGCCTCAGCTCTGCTCCAACACAGAGGGACCAAGGGCAGGAAGCCTGGGCCTCGCTGAGTCACCCGTATAAGGGGACCCAGCCGAGGGCACCTCGGGTCACCGAGACACTGCCTCAGCACTTCCAGAGATGAGTGCAGCCCTGCCCGGGAGGGCCGGGCAGGTTCTGGCCAGGGATGCAGGCCTGGCAGGCACCCCCGCCCCCGCTGGGGCTACCCCAACCCCACAAAAGGGATGCACAAGCCTCTGAGAGCACACAACTCCAGAGCTGGGGTCCGCTGGGGCTGGAGAGAGGGGCCACCAGCCCTGAGCCCCAGCCCTCCTGCCCGGCCAAGCGCCCCCCAGGCCGAACAGTGCCAGCCTCACAGTCTGCACCCCCAACCGTCGAGTGACAGCCAGCCCTGAGCCTGTCCCAGGACGCCCTGGCCGTGCCAGCCTGAGGGGAGGAAACAAGAATGACCCGGTGGGGCCTCCTGGAAAGAAAGTCGGCAAAGTACGGGGCGTGCTAGACCAGCCCCCTCCCAGCCCCCAGGTGCCAGCTGAGCCCTGCATGGGCTCTGGACGCCACCACACCCTGAGCTCCAACCTTCAAGCTGCCAGTCCAGCCTAGACACCCCTGCCCTAACCTAACCAGGGCCCCAACTGCGCCCAGCCGCCTGCACACCCAGCAGCCGGCCTGGGTTTCTGCAACACCGGATGGTCTAGGGAGCTGGGGGAGGCCCCGAGGACGTGTCTGCGCCCCACCAGCAGCAAGATGGTGAGTGGGCCAGTCACCCACAGCTCAAAGCTGGTCGCTGGGTCCTCCCTCCCAGGACCCTCCCTTCCTCGACCCCCACCACCTCATGCCGTCTGCAGTCCTACGGCACCGACACACACACACCCCCTCACCTGCCGGCCGCCCTCCGCGTCCCTGAGCAGCTCGGTCTCAGCAACAGACAGGTGGCCAAGGCTGCGGTCACTGTGGCAGCCGCGGGTGTATGAATGGATCTGAAACAGGCAGCGTAAACCCCAGACTGAGCAGGAAGGGGTGCCTCTCCCAGCTCCAGGTGAGGCTTGTGAGGCCTGCCTTGCAGGCGAGGAAATGGGCCTGAGTCAGGCTCAGAGAGTAGTCAGCACTGCCGGGGAGCTGGAGTCCCCTGCAGAGGGTGGGGTACGGGCAGTCCCTCCCACACCCTCCCCATCCTGCCCAGCTCCCAGGGGTGTGGGGGGGCTGGAATGGGGCGGCTCTGCTTCTCCCTCAGCCTGCTGAGGGCCAGGCCCGTGTGGTGGAAGCCTCTGGACAGGCTAAGAGGTCCAGTGACGACAACAGCAGAGACACAGAGTGACTACCTGGGCCTGGGGGGCTGGAAAGTCTTCTCAGCAAGGTCTGGCCTCAAGGCATCACGGAGGTCAACCATGGCCATGTCCCAGGCAGGAGGAGCGATGGGAGGCCCGGCCAAGCCAGAGCGACACAGCTCCCAAGAAGGGCCGAGGGATTAACAGGCCCCTGAAGGGGGCAGACGTGCAGGGTGGGGGGTCCTAGCATCAAGGAGCCCTGCATTGGTGGGAGTCTGAGGCCCCTGCCCCATTCCCTCTCAGCCTAGGCTCTGCCCTGGACCTGTAAGGGTGACCTGTGCCCCCACACTGAGCCTGAGCAGCCTACAGAAGCTGCCCGCTGCCTGTCAGCCTCCACCCAGGTTGTGGTAGAAGGAGGGGGTACTTTCCTTCCCAAAACATGCCCAGGCAGCAGCGGCTCCCCCAGTGCCCAGAGCCCATTTCGTGGCTCAGACACAGAGTCTGAGGCCTCCAATGACTTCTGGGAAGAGGAAAGCCAACCGCACAGGCTGCTTGCCCTGCCAGCGCCAGCGATGCCCAGCTCCACCTGCCCTACGGTCCCTCCTGGACCACCGGGAGCCCGGGTTCAGGCTCTGGGCTCCTGCATGGCAGTGGCCAACCTGTCAGCTCCCAGCCAGGCTTGGGAAGGGCCATGTGCAGCCAAAGGCCAGGCTCCAGCCTGTAGTATGGAGGGTAAGCACCTCCGGTGGGACATGCCCCAGTGACAGTACCTTGCCCAGGAGGGCACACTGCTCCTGTTGACTGGTCATCAGCTTCCGCCACTGGAGCAACAGCTTTCCCATCAGCCACTGCAAGTAGCGTATGTCCCCAGGGCCGTCTGCTTCCACACGGGGTGCAGGGAGGCCAGGCCTGGCCAGGGCAGCACACTCGAGAGGGACAAGGGTCACGCCCTGCTCCCACATCCCCAGCAGAGACCACCCAGGGGGAAAGAGAAAAGAGGCCCCTGGAGTGAGCGCCATGGTCCCCAGGGGTGCCAAGGGGAGGCTTGGGGGCCACACCCTGACCCCGGAGCACACACTGCACTCTGCCCTGAGGGAGGGGCAGGGGAGGAGGAGGGAGTGGGGGGGGGGGCGACAGCGCCCCCACGGAGCTGTCCCGGGGCTGTCCCAGGGTCCAGGGTCCCCACCAGGACCCGGCCCCACTCCCTCTCACCCCGCACCCACCTCGCACAGGGGTATCTCATCGCCCAGCCGCACGCGGGTCTGGGCCAGCAGCCGCTCAAGGAGGGGCCCGCGGGCCAGGAGCCAGGCCAGGGCCAGGAGCAGCTCGCGGCTGCCCTGGGAGCCGTCCTCGGGGAGCTGTGCCAGGGCCCGCCTGGGGTAACACTGGGAGCGCAGCTCCGACTTCACCAAGCGGACTTGGGCCTCTGCACACGGGGGTCCGCCTGCTCAGGGAGCCACCCATTAGGGGTGCGCCACTAGGCCTTCCAGGGGCCCCCGCAGGACCCCCAGCAAAGGCCAGGTCTGGGGGGGACAATCAGGGGACTTACAGGACGAGGGGCCCAGGGCTAATGGGACAGCGCTTACGAGGTGGGCGAGGCTCTGCCGGAGCTGGGCAGCAGGCGGAATGGGCGGGGCGAGGGCCCAGGAGGGCGTGGCTTACTGTTGGGGCGTGGTTAACTAGGGCGGCGCTTGCGTGCCGAGGACGGCCCCGGTGAGTGGGCGGGGCTTTCCAGGGAGGCGGGGCTCGCGGGTTTGAGGCTTTACGCGAGGCGGACACAGCGATGCGGTGCGAAAGCCCCTGGGCCCGCGGGACACGGCTCACTACGGGGACGTGGTTAACAGGGCGAGACTTGCGTGAGCGGGCGGAGCCAGGGCCCGCCGGGAGCGGGGCTTACCCTGGGCTGGGGACGCCGAGGCGCCGTTGGCCGACAGCGGTGAGAGCACNCGCGGGCAGGGGCCCGGCCGCGGCCCCCCGGCCCACCCTGCGCCGCCGCCGCCCCATGCAGCCCGGTGGCCCCGGCTTCCCTCGCATTGAGCGCCGCGGCCGCTGGGTCCCAGCGTCCAATCACCACGAAGGCGCTGTCTCTGCTGGGCCCGCGCCCAGTCAGCGAGCGGGCTGGGACACGCCTCCAGCGCCGGTCCAATGAGCGGTGTCCCGGGTTTTGAGTGCAGTGTCTTCTGTCCAGTGCGGAGGCATTTCCGGTGCCGCAGGAACCAATTGGCGACGACAGCCCCGCGGGGTACGCCTTTTGCGGCCCAATCCGGCGACACCCGACACCCCGCCTGATCCAGACCAATCAGCGCCTCACTCATTCTACCGCCAAATGGCAGCCTAGCAACCGCGGAGGGCCTTCGGCCGCGCCCCGGGCGCCCCCTGCGGCCGGGAGGGCAGCGCAGCCGGGCGCCGCTGACCCTGGCGGGCTCCCCTCAGCCTCCGCGGGCCC
>NW_027528876.1:355825-356466 GCF_008692635.1 Crocuta crocuta | reverse complement strand
CGACGGCCGCGGGCAGGGGCCCGGCCGCGGCCCCCCGGCCCACCCTGCGCCGCCGCCGCCCCATGCAGCCCGGTGGCCCCGGCTTCCCTCGCATTGAGCGCCGCGGCCGCTGGGTCCCAGCGTCCAATCACCACGAAGGCGCTGTCTCTGCTGGGCCCGCGCCCAGTCAGCGAGCGGGCTGGGACACGCCTCCAGCGCCGGTCCAATGAGCGGTGTCCCGGGTTTTGAGTGCAGTGTCTTCTGTCCAGTGCGGAGGCATTTCCGGTGCCGCAGGAACCAATTGGCGACGACAGCCCCGCGGGGTACGCCTTTTGCGGCCCAATCCGGCGACACCCGACACCCCGCCTGATCCAGACCAATCAGCGCCTCACTCATTCTACCGCCAAATGGCAGCCTAGCAACCGCGGAGGGCCTTCGGCCGCGCCCCGGGCGCCCCCTGCGGCCGAGAGCGCAGCGCAGCCGGGCGCCGCTGACCCTGGCGGGCTCCCCTCAGCCTCCGCGGGCCCGGCCGGGGCTGCGCTCAGGGGCTCCGCCCCCCAAGCCCTCCCCCGGACCCCGGCCCGGTCCTCCGGCCTCGCTGTCCTGCTTCCGGGCCCCTCCTTCCGCCGCAGCATAGGCGCGGCCAGGGACGCGGTCGCAGA
>NW_027528876.1:354118-355800 GCF_008692635.1 Crocuta crocuta | reverse complement strand
CTTCTGGGCCTGTTTCCCCCCCCCCCCGCCCCGCCGCGGAGCCGGTCACCTGCCCCGCGGGCTGGGGCCAGGTCCCCAGCTTCAGACCCTTCAGCTCGCGGGGGCCGGGTCTCCGCAGGCCGCTGCTGACGCCAGGCGTAGCGCCCTGCGACCCTCAAAATAAAGACCCCACCCCTGACCCACCCGCCCAGCCCACCGGGTCTTCTCTCTGGGTCTTCCATCTGAGTGCTCCCCGGGCTTCCTGGCCTGGTCGGGCCCCCTCTGGCCGCAGGCCTCAGGGCTCAGCACTCAGCCCTTCGTCTGCCCCACCCGGCTGTGGGCTACACGGGGGCAGAGCTGCCTCTCCCAGCACTTGACGCAGATTTTCCTGTGTCCCCCCTCTCCTCACTCTGGCACAAGACACTGCTGACTCTCGGAGCCCCCAGCCCCCACCCTTCCACTGTCCCGAGAAATCCCGCTCGCCTTAGCACCATCTGTTTTCCCCCACCCCCTCCCCACCAGATGTGCTATGGCTCCCACCTTTTGGAGCTCTGTGAGCCACCAAATAACCCCCCCACGCACACACCCTGCACGCAGCCCTTGAGGCCCCCCAACAGCCTGTCCAGCAGCCCTGCAGGGCCTGGGGTAGGGGGGAAGCCTGGGAGCAGTGGCCTTCTGCCAGGGCTGGAGACTGAATGGCCAGGGGAGAGAATGAGGTCTCCGAGTGTGGCCCTGTCTGAAGCTGCTGCCAGATTCACATGGGCGCTTCCAGAAGGCCCCCGACTATCCACTGCCCAGCTAGTCTTCGAATTCCCCACTTGGCCTCTGGCTACCTGGCACTCTGGAGGGAGGGTGTACAAAAGAGGGGTGGTGGTGTCCAGGCCGATGCCCCTGCAGGCATGTGGCTGGCCTGGTCCACAGGGGCAGGTGGGGACTGGGGACAGGGTGGGGCAGGAAGTGCAGAAAGCAGGTGAGGACTCCGCACCACAAGGCACCGAAAGCTTCTCAAAACCGGAACCAGCGTTAGCACAGCCGATTCACCCGGTGGCCACCATCCACTGACTCCCAGGCCTCATGTTCCCGGCGACCTGTTGACCCAGCCTTCACCCCATCCCAGAATCGGTGGGACACTTGGGGGTCTGGCAGCTGGGGAGCTGAGCCACCATGGGGCCTTCCAGGGTGGCCAGAGGACACTTCAGCCTGTGGTGGCCGCGGGTGCAGCACCCGCCAGCACAGTGGGCGGCAAGGCCAGCTGCAGCAGGGCTCCCGGCAGGGCCTGAAGTCAGAACCCCGAGCGGCAGCTCCCTTGCACCATCCCCACCGTCAAGGCACGGCGCAGGTGCGTGTACACACGCACACACACACACACACACACACACACACACTGGCAGGGCTTCTGAGTGCTCAGCTTTATTGAGGGCCAGGGAGACTACCGGGGAGCCCCCGGTGCCTGGGGAAAGGGCCTGGAATCAGCCTGGAAGGGCAGTGGCCCGGTGAGCTGCCAGGGACAGCGTTTCCATGACCTGCGCAGAGAGGACAGGGGTGAGTGCAGACCCAGCGCGCAGTCAGACCCCACCCAGGAGTGCGAGGGACCATCCCGAAGGCCTGAGGGTCTGCGCTGGGGGCTGGGGGTGTACCTGGGTTTACTTGAAAGTGTGACTCTCAGCGCCACCCCGCCCAAAGCCTGCAGAGAAGAGAGTAGG
>NW_027528876.1:352301-353866 GCF_008692635.1 Crocuta crocuta | reverse complement strand
AGAGAGGGGGTCGGGGGCTGGGGGGTGGGGCAGCCCAGGGGCCATGCATGGGAAGTGTACCTTTGGGCCCGAACATGGCGGCGTAGCAGGGGTGGTTGCAGTAGGGCTTGCCTTCGTGCTGCAGAGACAGGGGCCGTGAGGGGCTGTCACCCCTCGCCCTGCACCCCTCACTGCCCTCCAGGCCCCACCTACCTCGGCGTGGCCCCCTGACGTCAGCGTCTTTCCACATTTCTCACACTTGAGGCAAGGCCGATGCCAGTCCTTCCCCAGAGAAGTCACCCGCTCGGCTGCAGAGGTAGAGCCCCGCACACACTTAAGACGCTGCTCTACGATCACAGGGCGCACCCGTCTGCGAAGTCTGCTGACGCAACAGCCTTCTCCAGCTCCCTCTGCGCCTGTCTCACCCGTGCACGCCTGGTGGCCCACCCCGGGTCTCAGCTGGCCCCCATGCTAGTGTGTGGGGAGCGGCACCTCCAGTCCCCAGGGCGCACCCAGCCAAACCAACGGCAGGGGGCGCTGGGTGGTGCTGCAAGGGGAAGCCCCGAGGGCCAGGGGTGGGGGCCTGCAGGGCGCCCTTCGCCAGGGCGAGGGCGGGGGACACACTTCCCACTTCCTCCCGCCTCTCCTCTGGGTGGCCCCGGGGCGCGGGACAGGGAAGCGGCACCCGGGGTGTGAGCGCGCCCGGGATCGCGCCCCGGGCGCCGGTTTCCGCGTCTGTTTCTACTTAGCGATGGGAGGGGCGGCCTGGGCGCCGCGTTTCTCCCCGGCCGCGCGGTCCCCGCCCAGGGCTCGCCGAGGCGGCACGGGACCGTCGGGGAGACTAGCGTCGGGGAGACCCAGACTCGGGGAGACGCAGAGTCGGGGAGACCCAGAGTCGGGGAGACCCAGCGGGACCGAAGGAGAGACGCCCGGGCCGCCCCACGCAGGGGTCGTGACCGGCACCCCCAGGCGGTCGCCGGTGTGGCTGGAGGGCCGGCCCCCCGCACGCTGCCCCAGGGTCCCCCGCGCGCCCGGCCCTCCCGCGAAGCCCTCTCGCAGTCCCCGGGCTGCGCTTCCGCGTGGGGCGATACGGTGCCCCGCGGTCCCTGCCGGGAGTGGACTGGGGGAGGGGGGGCGCTCACCAAAGTACACCTCCTTGTCACACTTGGGGCACTTGGGCATGGCGGCAAGGGGTCCGGCGCGGACGACGGGTCAGCAGCAGACAGGAGAGCCGTACTGGGTGGGTCCCGCTGGGTGCGCGCCTTTCAGGGACCCCAGGACCNCCGAGTCCAGGATTTGGACCCGGGGACCTGGATTCCAGGCCAACCAGCCAGGAAAGGTCATCTGGTCCACCCCCGCCTTCAGGCAGCTCCCAAGCCTAACAGACGACGGGGAGGGGAGGGGGNCCAGCATCCAGGATCTGGGGAAGGGGCTTCCCAGGACCAGGGGGCCCCAGCCCCAGTCCCAGCCCGCCGCAACTTCTCGAACCCCAGATAGTTGGCAGCCAGGGAGTTACCGCTAAAATGCAAATAGATGCAAACCAGCGTGTGCGAGCTTCCTTCTCCCCACACTTTAACCCGACCCTC
>NW_027528876.1:344905-352224 GCF_008692635.1 Crocuta crocuta | reverse complement strand
CGGCCTCTGCGAGCCCCCCACCCCCGCCGCTGCCTGGGACGTCCATTGGACAGCAGCCTGGGGAATCTGGAAGAGACGACTCGGAAGTGGGACGTCCCTCCCTCGCCTCCGTGTAACAGTGATCAGTGCAGGGGGCGGAGGCCCTGGCGGGGAAGGTTGGCATGGCCACGCAAAGGGCATCTCTGCAAGAAGGACTCCTTATCTCTGCGGGAAGAACACGAGGTCGCGCGACGGGAGTGGTTGAGTCCACCGCCC
Organism: Crocuta crocuta; assembly: GCF_008692635.1. Taxonomy (NCBI): domain Eukaryota; kingdom Metazoa; phylum Chordata; class Mammalia; order Carnivora; family Hyaenidae; genus Crocuta; species Crocuta crocuta. The sequence goes on along the minus strand of NW_027528876.1, from coordinate 351,969 downwards.
AGGAAAGTGGGGGCTGGTGCCAGGTGGAGACGGTCCGACTCCACCCACCCTGGGAGTGGGAAGTGCCCGGGGAGCTGGCGGGGTCTCCCAGCCACCTTCTAGCCCAGACCTAGGCTTCAGCCTGGCTGGGGTCCTGGCCTCCATGCCCCCTTAGGAAATCCCTGCCGGGTAGGGCACTGCTCGGCCTACCCCACCTCCCTCCTGGCCACCGTCCTCTCCTGGGGGCAGGGCAGGGGCTGCGCCTCTCTCTGTGGACCCTTCACCTCCCTGTGCAAAGATCCATCGCCCCGGCCACACCCAGTTTCCTGGCTCCTCGGCACCTAGGCTGCAGCCCCTGCCCATCTGCCTTCCTGCCCTTCCTCCTGGGTGTCCCCGTCCCTCCCTTCAACTACCACCCTCCTCCTCATCCCTGACACACCTGTCTCTCAAAACCAAACCATCCCTGGGCCTGTCCGGGCCCCATCTTCGTGGAAGGTGCTAGAGACCTTCCTCCAGGGCTCCTGGCCTCCCCACAAGGCACGCAGTGACTCCAAGCCCGCCTACCCACCATAGGCCTCCTGCCTGGCACTGGGAGAAGGGAGGGGAACCATGGGTGCCCCCACCAGCACCCCCACTGGGCCTGCCTCTGCCCCCCCAAGGAAACCTGGCTTGGAGTGAGGGTGGCAGCAGCCAGGGGTTATGGACCACGGAGGCTACGTCCAAGGTGAACCCTCCGTGAGGATGGCCCACTAGACCCCACACCCTCATGTCCTGCCCCTCATGCTTCCCTGCAGTCACCCCCTCCTCCCTGGGACCCCCTTTCTGAGACCACAGTTCTGCTCCTACCTGGGATTCTGCAAACCCTGGGGTCTGCAAGGCTTGCACCACATCCCACAAACCCTCAGTGGCTGGCTGTCCGCTGTCCTCAGGAGTGGGGTGCACACACGCACCATTGGAGACCTAGCGCCCCCCTCGCCCCCCGTCGACACTGGCCTGCTCCAGCCTTGAAGCCTCCACACTCACTGTCACATCTGGGCCCGTGGCCCTCCCTGCCCAGCGCTGGGGCACTTGGGGCCGGTTTCCGGAGGTAAGGCCACCAGCCCGACCTGCCCCCCCACCCCTGCCCATCCCTTGGTGTCTCCCTGGCCTGCGCCAGACGCGGCTGCAGACAGATGGGGGTCACTAGGGTGGATCCTGACTTCCCTCATCTCCTGTGGCTCCAGGATCTGAAAGGAGGCCGGGATGGGAAGAGCAAGAGCGTGCAGGGCGGGGGATGCGTACACAGAAACACAGACACAGCAGGGGAGCAGGGGACGGAGGTGTAGACAGGCCAGAGAGGCAGGGGCTTCTGGGGAAGGGTCCGCGGGGGCGGGAGCTGTCACAGTGGGTCATGGGCTCCACCACACACGTGCTGCACCAGCAGCTTCCTGCGAAGACTGCCCTGCATGGATGTGCGGCACATGCTGGGTGGAGGCCTGGGGCTCCAGGGCAGGGCTGCCTCTGCTCTACCAGGGTGATGTGCTAAAGGGGTGCATGAGCCCCACACAGGGCATCGCTGTGTGTGTGTGTGCTTATCCGGGCATCCCAGCTGCCTTCCCATGTTTCTGTCCAGCCCACGGCACCACCCTAAGCCCCCAGGCAGGTGGGGCGGGAGCCAGCTTTGCCCTCCTCTCCCCGAGCCTGCCCTGGGGATGCCCCCCACCCACACACTGTGACTCCACCGTGGGGAAGCACCCCCCCTTGAAAACTGGGCTGATGAGGTTCTTGTNACACACACACACACACACACACACACACACACACACACACACACACACACTCTCCCTGGAACTCTCCCAAATCTTCAGCCACAGGCTGGCAATGCCCCTCCCATTCCCCTGAGCTCCCTACGCACCTTGCCCACGAGGGGATAGGAGCCCTGCATCGGCCTCTTGCCCCCCAACCCCCACCCCAGGCTCTGTATATCCAGGCCCACTTCCATCTGCGGCTCGGCTGGGCGCCGGGCAGGGCCCTGACAGCTTCCCCGCAGACCTGGGCCCCACCAGGCGCAAGACCTCCTACTTCCGTCAGCGCGCCCGGCTCAGGGGCACCCGCAGGAGAGGGGCACCGGCCTCGCCCGGGGGGTCAGCCTGGCTCACAACCACCAGGCCAGCTCCAGACCCAAACCTGCCTGGCCAGCTATCCACTCCTCACCCCACTCTTTTGAGGGCACTGTTTGCATTTGTTGCCCAAACAGAGGACATGGTAAGCCCCCTAACACGTCCCGAGGTGTAGCCTTCCCCCCACCTTGCCCCCTGGAGCTGCCAGCAGGCACGGGGGCTGTGTCTGGAGCACGAGGGACAAAGTGGTCAGGACAGGAATGCAGAGCAACCCAGTCGCTTGCCCCAGGCCGCCCCTGCGCCCACAACATCCTGCCTTGCACCGGGACAGCACCAGGGCGCCCCAGAGCCCCGAGACCTGTGGGAGGCAGCTGTGGGTTCTGGGTGCATCGGCTGAGACCACCTCCATCTGCTCACCCCGCCGCCCATGCCCTTGCCTGTTTATGCACCACCCAGGCTTGGCTGGGGCCCCAGATGGGAGCCAAGAGGGACGTGGCCGCGCAGGCCGATCCCAGAGAGGGCCCAGGTGAACCTCCAAGCAGTGCTGGGCTCCAAGCGCCCGAGAGCCAGTGACCCCTGAGGGGTCTGCTCCCCTCCCGGGGCCAGCCACCCTCACCCACTGGGAAAGTCCTGCAGCTCGAGCTGGACAGCACCCCTGCACTCTCTTCCGCTGTTTTCTGTGACACTTGCTCTGGCTTCCCCCCCCACCATCCTTGAGGGCACCCAGTGCCCTCACCTCCAGGCCCCCTCCTCAATGTGGACAAGCAGGGATGTGGACACACGGGAGGGTGTCCCCTCCTAGGGCTGAAGGGCCAAATGCCCCAGGGCAGCTGCTGGCTCCATCTGCCCCCACCCCCTCCCCCAGGCTCAGCTGAGTCATGGACAGTCAGACATTCCCAGGGCCTATTTTCAGCAGCTTGTCCCCCGGGACCCCCTGTCTGCTCTGAGGTTCTGCCCCAGAGTGGGCCTGCTGGGCCCTCGATGGACCCTCCTTGGCCTGAGGCAAGAGAAGGGATTGGATGCTGCACTTTCCCAGGACTCTGCTGCATCCACCCAGGAACCCCCAGACCAGGTGAGAGGGCAGCTCCTGTCCTCCTCTCTTGAAGCAGAGGCAGCATGCAGAGATGATGGGGGGCGCATATGACCTTGAACTCCCTCAGTCAGCCCTGCCTGGGGTCAAGGGTCTGGACAGATGAGGTGACCCTCCCTTACCCCCGGAGGCTGAGCCTTGTTCCAAGAATCTACGTCCTGGAGCCACAGCCGATGCAGAACCACCTCAAATTCCAACCTCACCGGTCCAGCAGCCTGCTGAGCCCCTCCTCCCCACTGCTGGAGGGCGCCCCAGCCCTGGGAAAATGTGCTGCCCACACATGGCTGCCCTGGTCCCCTGCCAGTCTTCACCTGGCCCAGCCCCCAGCAGCCCAGGGCCAGGGTTGTCGGCACTTGCTGATTTCTTGACACGCAGCCCCTGGAACCACAGCTGGTGGCCAGTGAGCTGGTGCTTGGACCCAGGGACAGAAGGGAGTCACGCCCCCTCCGCCAGTCCTTAAGAAATGCAGGGAGGCTGGCCTGAGCTGGGTGGGGTCCTCAGGGAGCCCCCAGCAGGGGAAGAGCTGCCTAGGGCGGATGCTGGGGGGTCACTGACCCAGGGAAAGCTGGGCAGGTCCTGGAGGGAGAGGTGCTGGGGGTCCAGGATGAGGGAATCTGGGGTCTGGACCTCAGGGAGGTGGGGACAAAGGGAGGTGCAGGCCCCCAGGGACGCCTGCCTGGGGACACCAGCCAGGGCCACGCTGGCCCAGGTCAGAGGTGGAAGGCAGCCACCTTGCAGGGGCCTGGCCCTCCCTAACTCGGGAAGACTGGACTGGCAGGAGGTGGGGTGTAGCTGGGGAGGGCGGTGGTGAAGGAGGCCTGGGCGCCACACGCAGCCCCGGGCTCTGGACCGGAAGGAGGCTGTTAGCGCATCTGCGGCCGCCTCCGGCCAGGGGCGGGGCTGGAGGTCGGGCGAGGGCAAGTGGGGAAGCGGCACAGCCCGCACACGGGCGCGATCCCGCCTCCTCCCGCGTTTGTGGGAGCGTCGGGGACCGCGGGCCACGAGGAAGCACCTGACTCGGGCGCTTCCTGGAGCTGGTGGCTTCGAGGCCGCCCCGGCAGCCGGGGCTCCGCGGTCACACCGACGCGCCCAGCGACGCGCGCGGAGACCGCTGGTGGCGGCACCGCCCCTGTTTCCATGGCAACCCCTTGGAAACAAACACGGCGGCGCGTCATCCTCCACCCGCAGGAAATGGGGCGCGCCTCCCCGGCCAGCCCCGGGGGCTGGGGGCCACTTCGCCCCAAGGCGGAGCCGGGCGACCTTCCCCCAGGCCGTCCCTGCACCCTCGCCCGCGCGCTGCCAAGCGGGCTTTCAGCCACCTATAGGCCCCTCTGCTCCCGGTTTGGGGAAAGGGCACGCCGCCCACTCTGTCTCCTCCCCACATAGTTTCCACTGGAGTCTCCCGAGGGAGGGCCCAAGCTGTGCCCTTCGCGGCTCCCCGCCCCGTCAGAGGGCAGGAATTTCCCATCTGACATCGCAGGGAGGGGGGCGTGTGCCGCTCAGAAAGTCTGGATTCTCCCCCCAAAGGACCCCTCCAGCCATGGAGCCACAGCCTGGCGGCAGGTGGGGCCTTCCGCCAAGCTTGCGCCAAGTGCCCAGGTCGTACTTGCTCTGCCTCGGGGACACTGGCTGCCCCTGGGGTACCTGCTCCCACACACACCCCCACTCCAGCCGCCGCAGGCCACCTGCCCTGCACATTCTGGCTGCGTTCCAGGGCTGGCCAGGTGGGAGGAGACACTGCCGCCTGCAGTGGGACTGGACGGCCTGGCACTGCTGGACACCCGAGCCGGCCGACCCACCCCCAGGGATACGGATGGCCGCTCAAAGGACAATGGCTGTGGCACGCAGGCTCAGCTGTGTCTGAGCCAGTGGACTGGAGGGAGGGCTGGGGAGGGGCCCTGCGCCAAGGGCTGAGGCTCAGGGAGCTGGTCCTGGGGTGCAGGGCACCTGGGCCCAGAATGCCCTGGCTTCAGGCAGGGCAAAGCATCTGGGGTGGCGGTGCTAGGGGCAGGCCAGGGTAGGTGGGCCGGTTTCCGCCAGAGCCTGGAGTGGAACAGAAGGTGCGCCCTCAGGGGCGCCTGGGTGGCTTAGTCGGTTGAGCGTCCGACTTTCGCTTAGGTCATGATCTCGCGGTTCGTGGGTTCGGGCCCCGCGTCAGGCTCTGTGCTGGCTGCCAGCTCAGAGCCTGGAGCCTGTTTCAGTCTATGACTCCCTCTCTCTCTGACCCTCCCCTGCTCACGCTGTCTCTCTCTCTCCTAGAAATAAAAATATTTAAAAAGAAGAAGAAGAAGAAGAAGGTGCGCCCTCTGCTGGGCTGCCCAGAAGTGGTGGGAAAAGGAAGAGGGGGGCTCCTGGCAGCTGCCACGAGGTTCAAAGGGCAGAGACTGGACTGCCCGGGGCGGCCGGGGTGACTCGACTATGACGGCAGACCCGGACACAGGGACGCTGGCTGGGCAGGGCACCTGAACAGGGGGACTCAGGCCCTCAGGCCTGACCTTCAGGCTGCCCCGGTTCTGTCTCTTGGCCCCCACTAAGGCTGACCACACCCCTTCCCCGTCCAAGCCCACTGTACTTCTGGGCCCCGACCTGAAGGCCCGCCTTGCTTCTGCCGACCCCTCAGGCCCCGCACTCCTGCCGAGGACCGTCCCCCAGTCACCTGCCCCTCCCTCCACGTGCCATGCCCTTGGCTCTCAGTCCCAAGGCCAACCCCGCCCCGATGGACCCGGGCATCTTCTGGCTCTAGTGCCCACTGCTGACGTTTCTGGGGACCAGGACCCCAAACCCAGGATGCTTCCCATGCTCCACCTCCAGCTGGTCTGGCCCGTGTCAGCCGCCTTTTCCACCCCGGGGCTGGCATCACAGGTCAAAACGGAGCTGCCTGCCTCCCACCAGCCCCCACCAGCCTTGGGAACAGGACCCCGCCCCCATCAGAAGCCAGCCCACAGGCGTCCTGAGGCACACAGGGTCCCCCGATCTTCAAACCTTTATTGACAGCAAGACTCAGCAGTTAAGTATGAGCCGTGTGAGGGTGTCAGGCAAGCGCTGCAGGGCAGTGAGGGTGATGGGCGGAGGGCTCCTGGCAGGGAAGCCCTGGGTCCGCCCTGGGGACGCCGTGTAGAGCGTGGCTGGGCCGACACGGCGCAGAAGTAACACTGTGAGGCAGGCCGGGGCCGCGGGAGGGGGAGCGGGATGCCCGCCTTAGACCCCCCCCAGGGCCGGGAGACACACAGGGCCATGTGGAGCCACGTGGACATAAAAGAGGGTCATGGGCAGACACACCCAGAGAAACAGGGAGGGGCAGGCAGGCCTCCTCCCCCACAACACTCGGGCCCCAGACGTGCAGGGGGGGCTGGACGGCTGGTCGCTCTCCCCCCCAGGGCCAAGCAGTGGGCTCTGGAGCGGGGCCAGCAGAGGCCCGGCTCCCTGGACCAGCGGCAGCCCTAGGGTTGAACTTTGCCCTCTGGGTCTCTGTCGTAGATGTAGCTGCCCACCGCACCAGTATTCACTCCTGCAGAAAAAGGTGACAAGGTCGTGGGGAAGAGCGGGCAGGAGGGCACCCCAATCCCAGCCCTCCTGGCGCACTCACCCTTGGGTCCAAAGAGTATCCCATAGCAGGGCTTGTGGCAGTAGGGCTGGCCATCGTGCTGGGGGCAGAACAGGCACAGTGCTGAGACTCCCGAGGTCTTCCCCCCACACTCCTCGTCCACCTGGCCGCCCTGCCTTACAGCCTTCAAGGACCCCAAAGCCATGCCCAGCTCCACTCAGCTGATGCAGAGGTGAGGGGACACAGTGCGAGGCCATGTGTGCACCTGCAGGCCTCCACTCCGCCCACCAGGGGGCAGCACCCACCGCAGCACCCACAGCTACCCCCCACCCCCAGGCCAGCCTGGGCAGCA
>NW_027528876.1:340624-344612 GCF_008692635.1 Crocuta crocuta | reverse complement strand
CCCCCCCCGTCACCTCCCTGGCCCTGCCCCTCCCTCCCTTCCGTGGCCCCGCCCCTCACCTCCGCGTGCCCGCCAGGAGTTAGGGTCTTCCCGCAGCGCTCACAGCGCAGGCACGGGCGGTGCCAGTCCTTGCCCAGAGAGGTCACCTTCTCGGCTGGGAGGGGAGACAGACGGTGATGCTGGGGACCCTCTTCGGAGACCCCCCCAGATGCTATGCCGGGCGCACGCACTCACCAAAGTAGACCCTCTTGTTGCAGCGAGGACACATGTTGGGCTCCCCCGTGAACGTGGTGACGCTGCAAGCTGCGGGGAAGAGGAGTCAGGGCAGGGCCAGGCCTGGCCGCCGGGACACCCCTCCGCCCGGACATGGAGCCCAGCTCACCTTTGCTGGGCCCCTTGGGGGGGCCGCTCGCCTTGCGCTCCTCAGCCCGGACCACGGGGACCTCGATGGGGCCGGTGACCTGAGGACCCTCGGCGGACGGCTTCTCATAGACGTAGGAGCCCGCACCTCCAATATTCACGCCTGTGGAGTGGCACACGCTAGGGCGAGCGGCCTCGCCCACCCCAGCCCTCACACCCCACTGAACTTCTCTCCACAGCCCACTCTGTAGGGTCTGGACCCCCACACCCAGAGGGTGCCGGCCGGCTGGGGCAGACTTCTGGGAGGGGTGTGGAGGATGCTAGAATCACAGGAGGGAAGAGACAGACGGTTGGGGGAGGGTCCAGAATGGGTGAGGGGAGAAGGGGGCTGGAGGAGAAGGGGGCTAGGGGACCCCGGGGCCCCTGGCGTCTTCTGGACCCAAGTCTGTCTGTGCTGGGTCCCCGAGGCACACTGGCCACCCCTTCCAGGGCCAGAGCGGTTCCCAGGCTGAGGAGGGGACCCAAGCCCACCTTTGGGTCCAAACAACGTGGCGTAGCAGGGCTTGTGGCAGAATGGTCTCCCGTCGTGCTAGGCAGAGGGGCAAGGCGTGAGGGCTGGCACCCGGCCCGCAGCCCCAGGCCTGCCCCCCCCCGCCCCCGCCGGCCCCGGGGGAAGGGGGCTCACCTCAGCATGGCCCCCAGGGGTCAGGGTCTTGCTGCAGCGCTCACACTTGAGACAGAACTTGTGCCAGTCCTTGCCCAGAGAGCTCACCTTCTCAGCTGGGGGAGGACGGGAGGTCAGGGCAGGTGCCCAGGGCCCTGCCGTAGGCAGGCTCCTCAGCCCTCCCTCCAGCCCCACACAGCAACCTCTGAGCCACAACTGCCTTCTGCCCCTCGGGGGCCCTGCTGTCCTGCTGGGTCCCTCCCAGTCACCCTCACACCCCGGGGAACCCTCTCGAAGACACACCTGCCCCTCCCTCAAACACTGGCCTCACACGCACACACCTTCCCCTCCCTCCCAGAATCCTGAACTCTCCCAACTGGGCCCTGAAGGGGTCGGCAGAGCACCCTGCCGAGGGGACAGCCCCAGCCTCCAGACCCTGTGTGCGGGTGGGGGGGGGCACTGCCATCCCCCCCAGTGGGACAGAGCCTACCTGTCTACACTTGGTTTCTCCACGAGAAGCCCTGAGAACCCCCACATCACTGCCTCCAGCTGCTGCGTCCACACTCAAGCCCCAGCCCCAGCCCACCCCCTGCCCGCTGGGCCACCTCCTAAAGGACGGAAGTGGGGGGGGGCTCCCCAGGAGAGCAGGGCAGGAAAAGGGCGGTGGAGTAGAGGGCAGGAAGAAAGGCTGGAGCCAAGCCGGAATTCCGAAGGGAAGGGGTCTGAGCAGAAGCGTCGGGGGGGAGGAGGTCAGGCTGACCGGGCCCTGCGCACGGCAGAGCCCCAGGAGGAGGCCAAGGACCAGCGGGTCATTTGTCCCCTAGCAGAGCGGTTGCTGCGCAGGCCAGGCTTCCCCCAGGGCCTGGCGGGGCCACTCCCCACCCCCAGAGGCCCAGGTTCGGGGTCCTGGGTGCTGGCTCCCCGTAGCGCTGGCAGGACCTGCTGGACCAGTGCCAGCCGCCAGGCCCCCGCCCGTGCCCACCCCTTCCTGGGGGCAGCTGGGGCTTAGAGCCCTACGNACCCGCCGCGTGTGCACGCTGGGCAGTAGGGTGCCACGCAGCCCAGCACCCTCTCCCAGTGCTCCCGCGGGCCAGGGCTGCCCCGGCCAGCGCTAGCATGTGGCTGTGCGGGGACAGGGGAATGACCCTCAGGCTCCACTGTGCGGGGGGATGGCCACACGTCACCAGCCCCATTGGGAAGACAGAATTGGTGGGGTCTCTTGGCGTGGAAGGGAGGCAGCTCCCCACCGGCTACACCATTGTTAGGGACACAAAGGCAAAGCGCTGTGAGGTCACTCTGGGGTGTCCTGGCCCAGGTTCCACTCTGCTCAAGGGTGTGGGCTGCTGGCGCGGGAGCAGGATGGGGTGCCCGACTGGGGGATGGGCAGGATCCCAGCTCCAAGCCCCCGCCCGCCCCCACCAGCGCCTCCGCCCAGGACAGGAGCCGGCCTCTGAGCTGCCTTTGTTTTCTGCTGGGAGCCAGCGAGCGCCCAGGCAGGCAGAGGCACTTTCCCGGCTGTCCACACAACCGTCCCGCCCAGCCCTGGAGAGCCCTAGGCTGGCCTGGTGGGGGGCCAAGTAGTGGGCAGTGGGGCTGGCCGTCCCCCACTGTGAGCCTTACAGGGCTGAGCGCCCTCTGGGATGGGGCCGGAGGACAGGGCAGCTACTGGGGAGCCAGCCGGAAGCCCCTCGGCTCCCGGCCAGGCCAGAAGCTCTCCAGGCCAAATCCGGTCCCTCCCCTGCGGGAACAGCAAACAACCAGCCACCTCCTCCCTCTTGTCGGCAGGGAAGCCAAGCGGCTTCCTTCACCTTGGCCTGTCCCCAGCCCAGACCCTGGCCACCGTCCCCACACGACCAGGGAAGGGCCCCCTTGTCCTGGAGGGCCCCCTCCAGGAGGGTGTTGGTGGGAGGATCGGGGGGTAGGGACTTTGCCACCCTGGCAAAGTCAGGAGAGGATCAGCCAAGAGAAGAGAGTGGCCGAGCACGCCGGACAGCAGGGCGGGAGCGCCGGGGGTGCCGCATCCCGGGGGCCGTCCTGGCAGACCTGCCACACTCCTGACCCGCCTGCCCTGACCTTGAGGGGCAGGGGGCACTTGGCCATCTGGGCCCCAGTGCCCTCGCTTGTGGGGGCCCGCATGTCATCCCACCTCACCCGCAGCAAAGTCCTGAGGGAACTCGCGCCAAGGGAGGGAGCACGTTGGGACACGCAGGAGTTGGGAGGCCAAGGTCGCCCCCGCGGGGACCGAGTCCAGACAGAGTCCGTATCTGACCCCGGCCCGGTGTGGGCAGAGGTCGAGGTGCAGGTTGCGGGGTGGTCACTGCTGGGGGCCAGCCACGTGTCCACGGGAAGGTCCGTGAGAGGCAGGAGCGCACGGGAGGCTCCCAGAGAGTGCGCCCTGCCGACCCCGACCCCACCCCGCTCCGCGCCTGTGAACCCCGTACGCCCCCCCACAACCCGGCCTCATCCTGGGAGGACCACGCACTCCCGCTGGGCCCCACCGGCCACTGCGGGGTTCGGGCGTGGCTGCCCCCACCTCGTCCAGCTCCACCCTCCGGCCGCACCCGCGTGGNGGCACCGGATCCCAGGCGGGGCGCGGCCACCTGGCCCGGGCCTGGTCCTGCCCCGCCCGCCCCCGCGTGACACCGTCGATGCTGCTGAAGGCTCAGTGGGTGGAGGGCAGGGCGCCCGGCACTTCCAAAAACAGAGGGAGAGAAACTGCTGGAAGCAGGAGGGGGAGGGCGCCCGGCCGCGGCGGGCAGGCGGGAAGGCGCTCTGCCCCCAGGCGGGTGGACAGGGGAGGGGAAGGGGATGACCCCGGCCGCTCTCTGTGTTACTGCCTTCCGCCTGCATCCCTCCCCTGGACTCACTAGCTCCGGGCCCAGGGCCTCTGACCTCCAGCCTCCTGGCCTCAAAGCAGGAGTGCTAGGGATCCCCCCAAGGCCTCCCCTCCAGGGCCCCACAGAG
>NW_027528876.1:319726-340119 GCF_008692635.1 Crocuta crocuta | reverse complement strand
GCCCCCAACTCCTCTCTGGCCCCATCCTGGAGCCTGAAAACTGGCCCTACCCACCCAGTGGGTGCTCTACCTCCTCCCTTGGGGCTCTACCTCCCAATAAGCCCTTCCCTGGGCCTCCAGCCTGGCGGATGGACCGAACCACAAGCCCAGTGACCCCACCCCGTCTGGGCAGCCCCACCCAGGCCCCTGGGCCCCCCACCCTGTATCTTGGAGGTTCTGTGCCAGACACCAAGGTCTGCCTCTCCCGCCCTCCTCCCCTCTGCCGGATGCACCGGCCAGGTCCCTGGTGCCAGGCATATTTGCACACTGGAGTGAGCAAGCCAGTGTCCCACGGCCCTCAGAACCAGGCCCTCCAGCAGCTACACCTTCATGGCAGCCCCGGCCTTGGCCAGCCCCCTGGCCCCCCTGCCCTGCACGCACACTCTGTAGCCCCTGCTACTCCTGTGAGGACAGCGGCCTAGAAACACGTGGTCCCCTCAAGCCTGACCGACCAGCCTGACCAGCCCCTCTCCTGTCTGCACCCTGACTCTGGCCCCTTGCCAGGCAAGGCAGGTGATGGGGGTGGGGAGGCCGGCGATGGGGCTCCCTGCAGGTCACAGCCCACTGCCGCTGACACTGGGCATCAGGTATCTTCCACAAGGAGGCTATGTGGGAGGGGCCGGGCCCAGCCCCGCCTGGAGAGTGAGGAGCAGAGCCAAGGAAAGGTGTTGGCATGGGCCAGACACCTCAGGGACATGGTGGGGGTCAGACTGGGGGACAGGTGCCCCCCCAGCTACAGCCCCGGGGCCTGACAGGAGGCCCCCTGATGTGACCGTTATTCTGGATCGATGGACACGGAACAGCAGGGTCCCCCTGAGACCACAGAGGGCCACAGCAGGGGCAGGGGCAGGGCAGGCTCCCAGGCGGGGGACGGAGGAGGACCTCGGATTTCTAGGGAAGCAGCTGGCCAGCCAGGTGTGTGGGGAGGCCCCTCCCCCAGGGCTACAGTGGCGCGGCGTCCTGGCAACGTTGACAAATAGCACGCTGGGACGTCATGGCTCTGCTGTGAGGACCCCAGAGCTGGGCTCGGCGGTAGGTGACGGGAAGCCCGGGAAGGGCAGGGGGCTTTGAGGTGCAGCCTCTGCGGTGGGCCCCCCATGGGGATGGCTCCCCACTGGAAATGCCCCTGGGTCTGAGGAGGAAGGAAGTGGGTGTGAGAAGACCCCTGCCCCTTCCTGAGACCCCAGGTCGGGGAAAAGGCTCCCAGGAAGCTGGACTTTGCCAGCTTGGCTCCTGTGGGAGACACCAGGCCTGAGTCTTGGGGTGGGCATGGGGGTGGGGGGGCACCAGGCTGCAGACTGAAGTGGCTGGGTGGGGCCACTGTTCAACACCCCGGCCTGTCACCTTACGGGGCCCCATCACGGGCTGGAGGAGGGCAACCAGCACCCTCTTATCTGTCTCCAGTGGAGGAGCACAAGTAGTTTCTATTTTAGCTCCTGGCTGTGATGTGCACACGTCACAGTGGGGCTGGGGGAGCAGGAGGGAGCCGCACCCCGGGGGGGCCCAGCTGGGGCGGCACAGAGAGGTGTCCCCCCCCCCAGACCGCTCCCAGTGGCTACACGCCTCACATCTGTCTTGATGGCCGGCAAGTGTGGGTGCGGAGGGATGGCTGGAGGTAGAATTTCTGAAAACAATGTACTTGCTGAAATCTGAGCAAATTCTCCCTCTGGAAACTCCACACCTGCCAGGGGCTGGCCCTGCGGCTGCGGGCAGAAATCCTCGGACAGCTGGGGCAGGGCTCTTCCAGGACAGGGAGGTGGGCCCCAGCTGTGCTGGCTGCCCTGGTGGGGGGGAGCCACGCGGCCACGGGAGCCAGGCACCTGCCAGTCTGCGTCCCAGGCCAGGGCCAGGCCACCCGCCGCCTCAGCCAGACACAGGGGGTCTCAGCTCCTCCGTGGGAGAGAGGGGGGCACGGGGCCAGCCCTGCGGAAGGCAGCTGTGGGGGTCGAGGGGAGAGAAGGCCAGAAACCCCAGCTCAGCCTGCAGGCCAGGGAAGCCAGGGGTCACATGCTGCTCACTGAGGCTTTACCCCAAAGGGTCCGCCTGCCAACAGACAGAATCTCCCGCCCTGAGCTGTCCACCCGCCTGGCGCGCTGCCAGGCCGGCCTTGGCCCCAGCCCGGTACGTGAGCTCTGCCGGGTGCTGGGGGGACAGGACGGCCCCAAGGCTCACAGCAAGGAGAGGGATGGGACAAAAGACACAGGAAGGGCTGGTTGGTTTTTTCTTTTTATAACTTTTTTTTTCTTTGTTTTTTTTAATATGAAAATTACTTGAAAAGACCAGGGGCCAACCCCACCAGGCAGCTCGGCCGGCCGCTGGCCATGCCGATCCTAACATTCCAGATGTAAGTTTACAGAGCTTAAGTTCATCTACAAAAAAAGTAATAAAAATAAAATTTAAAATGGCACCTTCAACAGAACACAACGAAACTTGCCGCCGCACGCGAGGCCCGCAGTGGGTGCGGGCACCGGGCGGCTCCTCAGCTCCGCTCCGGCCAGAAAGTAAACACAAAGCTAAAAACGACTCCAGGGCTTTCTGGGAGTAAGTGAAAGCGCACTTGCCCCCAAGGCGCCCGGAGGAGCAGTTTCTCNAACACATCGTCAGGAGCATCGATCCAGTTCATCCTCCGCCGCTTGACGGGGGGCAGGGAGCCCCCGCGGATCAGGCGCACTTTGGTGGGGTAGGACTTCCCGTTGAGCAGGAGGTTCCGGCTTGGTCCCTGTGGCAAGGCGAGGCCTGAGAGGGCACCCTGGGGGCCTCCGTGCTGCACCCCGAAACCCCCGAGGCGGCAGTCCCCGCAGGAGGCATGCAGGCAGGGGACCCGCAGAGGGCCAGGGCCACGCTGGAGCCGGCCCCCGCCTGGTCCCGCTGAGCCTCCCTGGTGCTCCCCACACAGGGCCCGACAGGGCCGCCCAGGCCTCCCCACCAGCCAGGGTCCCGCTAGGCCCAGCCGCTCAGCCAGCCCGTCCTCTTACCATGTGCCTGGTCTGCCCGTGGTTCGCCAGACCTGACGAGGGGAGAACAGAACGTAAGCCCCCGTAGCCGAAGGGCAGGAAACCTGGGCCCACACCCTCCCGTGGTCCTGGCCGAGCCCCAACAGCCCCCAGGGGATCCCACAGCTCTTGGGGGCTTGGAGGGCCCCTCCGGCCCAGCCAGCAAGAGCGGCACAGTCTTGGGGTCGAGGTGAAAGGCCAGGAGCCTCGGTTCTGACGGCACTGTGCCTGCCACGCGGGCTGCCTGCCCTGGACGGGGCTCGACAGTGGGGCCCAGGCCGCAGGGCAGCCAGGCAAGGCCGCATACAGCAATGAACCCGGCGGTGGGAACCCCTCATCCAGGACCTCCCCTCCTTGGGCCGCACCGGGCTGCTTCCCAAGGGGCTCCAAGCATCCCTCGTGACCCTGGGGCCACACGCCCTGGAGGAGTGGACAGAAGCTTCTAGGAGTGGCCAGGACACAGACACTCCCACCCCATGGGCTGAGGGTCTGGGGCTGCAGGCCTCTGTCAGTGACCTCTGGAGGAGCCCAGTGCTAGGTCCCAGTCCCCTCAGCCCCCAGACCCCGGCCACGGGCACGCAAGGCCCCTGGCTCCCGCGTGCACACTGAGTGAAGACCTGGGCAGAGAAGCCAGGCAAGCCCGCGCCTGCCGCCGCCGCTTCCCCTGCTCCACCTGGGCCCGTGAGTGTGCACATGCACGTGAGTGTGCCCGCGTGAGCGAGTCCTGTCAGAGGCCTCCTAGGACCAGCTCTTCCCAGATATGCTTCTTGGCCAAGGTCCATCTCTTGAGCGACTGCCCAGCCCTCCCCTCTGCAAACCACCTGCTAGCGGGGGGAGCCCTGGCCAGGGCGGGGGGTGGGGGCCGCTGCACGTGGCCTGCAGCCCCGAGGCCCAGCGCTACTTACCCAGGTAAGTGCCTATCAGAGCGACGGGTGCAGAGGGAAGAAAACACACGGTTAGCATTAGTTAGATGGCGAGTGTGCGCGCTGCCAGGGGCCAAGGACAGTCGCTGGGTGCCAAGCGCACGTGCCCGGGTGGGCTGGGTTAGTGAGTTAAGGCCGCAAGGGCACCAGGGCCCAGGCCCTGGCCCAGAGCTCAGCTCATGCCCGCCCAACAGTCTGGCAATGCCCCAGGGGCTAGGCTGCCCGGCGGTGCCTCAGGAGGCCAGCGGGTCTCCTGTCGTGCTGGGGCTGAAGGAGACACAGCAGCACACTGGCGGGTGAACCACAGAAGTCGTTAACTTTATGCTCCCTGCTCGTTAACAGCTTTTTAAAGAGGAAGCCCCAAAGCTCAAAGCTGCCCGCGGCCTTCTGTGGGATGACCCTGCTCCTGGGGTGGGTCAGCACAGAGCAAGCAGGCTGGCCCCCACGCAGAGACGGGCACGGTGGGGGGTCTGGCCACTGAGAGAAGGGCGGGCGGCCCGGGCGTGACAGCAGGGGCACTGGGGACCCAGCGCAGGCGCCAGGGAACACGGCGGCAGAAGCGGCGCCAGAGCCCCCGGATGGTCCCACAGGACGTGCCGCGGGGGCTCCAGACGCGGCCGAGAGGCAGCACCCGGGACAAGGCCAGGCTGGATGACCACCGCCTGCTGCCACTCGCAGGCCCCCGCGCCTGGCCCGCCACTGTGGCCGGCACCCTGTGCGGGGAGCTCAGGCCGGGACTGTGCTTGCCGGCTCACAGTGCGGGGCGCCCGCATCAAGACTCCGTCCTCCCAACACCCCTCCTGCCCCCCCAGCGGACCCTGCTGCAGGCCGACCCTCCAGAGCCCAGCGGCCCCTCATTGCCGCCGGGGCCACCCCAACCCCAGCACCTTTCCGGGAGCAGCCGCAGAGGCCGCAGAGGCCCCTTGCCCAGCTAAGGAGGCAAAGCAGGCCCGGAGACACTGGCGGAAGGACTACAGACGGGCCTGGACGCTCCAGAGTCCCGCCTCGAGCACAGCCAACCTGGGCGCCTGTGGTGGCAGCGTCTCGGTGCGCCTGCCCCGCCCCCCAGGCCCTGCACCCCGTGTCGGCCTCCGTCCCCTTCCCCTGGGTGCCCCACCCCACGCAGGAGAGGGTGCTGCTGCCACCTTGGCTCTGGGACCCCTTCCCCCAGGGTGCCTCCCTGTGCCGTGTGGACCACGCGTAGCCCACAGCTCGGACCCATGTGCCTCCACTCGGGAGGCCGGGGCCCCGGAGCCCCCCCCACTGGGCAGGGCGCACAGAGGGCTGTAGGCACAGCACGGGCAGCCACGCGAGCTGAGGCTGACGGCATGCGGGCGGTCACAGCGCGATGGCAGACAGCACAGGCAGGCGGCGGGGGCGCCAGGGCCACACGAGAGGACAGTCCACTGACCGGGCCAGGAGGGAGGGGGTAGCCCACCAGCCAGCGACCCCGGGGTGGGAGACGGCATCTGGGCAAGTTAGGGGAGCACGGGGAGCAGGGTGCGGCCCAGCCCATGTGGACTGCCCCGTGGGCGTGCCCTGAGCCGCCCGCCGTGCACCATGCACGCGAGAGCGCAGCACCCATGCCGGCGGCCGCCCCAGGCCTTACCCCTACTGGGCATCAAGAGGCGCTTCTTCATGTTGCCTGCCAGTGCCCGGCGACAGGAGAGAGAGGGAGAGAGAACACGGTCAGCACGCAGGGGTGCAGCAGGGGCGGGGCCGGGCACCCCAGGGCCGGCAGGCTATGCCGGCCGCCCCGCCAGAGACTCACCGTCCACCCCGTTGTGCTGCTCGTAGCTCCTCTTGCCCAAGATAGTGGGGGAGCCGTTGTTGATGACGGGGGCCGACTTGGCAGGGGTCAGGCCGCTGAGCACGCCAGACACGCTCTTCACGGGGTCGGGCTTGGGGGGGCGGGGGTGGGTCTCTGTTGGGAGCAACACGGGCGGAGTGTGCTCTGTGGGCAGCGAATGGACACAGCAGCACCTCCGGCCCATCCTGACGGAGGATGACCACAGAGCCCACCGGGGGGACACCCCCAGTCCCGCACCCCAGGACCCACCAGGGGGAGACACCCCCCAGTCCCGCACCCCAGGACCCACCAGGGGGAGACATCCCCCAGTCCCGCACCCCAGGACCCACCAGGGGGAGACATCCCCCAGTCCCGCACCCCAGGACCCACCAGGGGGAGACATCCCCCAGTCCCGCACCCCAGGACCCACCAGGGGGAGACATCCCCCAGTCCCGCACCCCAGGACCCACCAGGGGGAGACATCCCCCAGTCCCGCACCCCAGGACCCACCAGGGGGAGACATCCCCCAGTCCCGCACCCCAGGACCCACCAGGGGGAGACATCCCCCAGTCCCGCACCCCAGGACCCACCAGGGGGAGACATCCCCCAGTCCCGCACCCCAGGACCCACCAGGGGGAGACATCCCCCAGTCCCGCACCCCAGGACCCACCAGGGGGAGACATCCCCCAGTCCCGCACCCCAGGACCCACCAGGGGGAGACATCCCCCAGTCCCGCACCCCAGGACCCACCAGGGGGAGACATCCCCCAGTCCCGCACCCCAGGACCCACCAGGGGGAGACATCCCCCAGTCCCGCACCCCAGGACCCACCAGGGGGAGACATCCCCCAGTCCCGCACCCCAGGACCCACCAGGGGGAGACATCCCCCAGTCCCGCACCCCAGGACCCACCAGGGGGAGACATCCCCCAGTCCCGCACCCCAGGACCCACCAGGGGGAGACATCCCCCAGTCCCGCACCCCAGGACCCACCAGGGGGAGACATCCCCCAGTCCCGCACCCCAGGACCCACCAGGGGGAGACATCCCCCAGTCCCGCACCCCAGGACCCACCAGGGGGAGACATCCCCCAGTCCCGCACCCCAGGACCCACCAGGGGGAGACATCCCCCAGTCCCGCACCCCAGGACCCACCAGGGGGAGACATCCCCCAGTCCCGCACCCCAGGACCCACCAGGGGGAGACATCCCCCAGTCCCGCACCCCAGGACCCACCAGGGGGAGACATCCCCCAGTCCCGCACCCCAGGACCCACCAGGGGGAGACATCCCCCAGTCCCGCACCCCAGGGCCCACAAGGGGGGGACACCCCCAGTCCCGCACCCCAGGACCCACCGGGGGGGACACCCCCATCCTGCACCCGGGACCCACCAGGGGGAGACACCCCCATCCTGCACCCGGGGCGTCCTGTGAGCAGGAGCCAAGCAGGGCTGGGCCCAGCAGGTCACTGGGTGACTGCCAGCAGCTGGAGAGCTTCAGACACAGGCCCATAAACAAGCAGGCCCATCAGAGGCGTCGGGGTCCAGGCCACCGGAGCTGATGGCAGAGGGCTGGCAGCTGGCCAGACGGTGAATTAACGGCCGGGCTGGCCCAGCCAAGGACACGCCCCGCTAAGGGCTGGCGACGGCAGGCTCAGGCTCATACCTGCCCAGGCTGCCCAGCTCTCCGTGGCTCTCAGGACGGGCTGAGGCCCAGCCCCGAGGCCCAGACCCCAGACACAGAATGATGCCAAATGCGCTTGTGTCCACATGGAACACACTTAGCTCACGGTTCTGGAATGTCCTTCTCAGAAGGTCAGACACCTCCATGCTAAGAGGGACTGACTCGCGGCCCCGCCCAAGCCCACAGAAGTGGCTGGTACTGCTCCCACCTGCCCAGGCTCCCTGGCTGAGCCCCCAGGACAAACCGCCTATGGCTGGCGGAGCGGGGGGCAAAGTGGCGGCAGAAGCCGCTGGCCGAGGTGTTGAGGGTCCCCAGGCCACGAGGGCCCACCCTGGGAGCTGCTGACTAGCTGCTCTGGCTCGGCTCGCCCCACAGGGAGCCTCCCCTTGGGGGTGGGGGGTGAAGAGCCCCTGTGGATGTCTGCAGCGGGGGCCTGTCCTGGGTGTGCCCAGCCCAAACCCCGGGCCCCGGGGAGTGCGCGGGCTGCAGCAACACACAGGCAGCTCCGGGGCCCGGGCCACGGTCCGGAGCTATGGGAGGGCACGCCCCTTCCCCGCAGGTGCCTGCTGGCTGGGCTGCGCAGGGCTGGGGCAGGCTCACCTAGATACCGGAGCACGGCTTCCAGGGGCTTCCGCACGGCCTGCTTCAGCACCAGTGGGCTCTGGGAGGCTTCGGGCAGCCGTGCCGTGCCTGTGGGGGCCCGGCATACGTGAGGGGGGCCCGGGGCCAGGGCTCCCCACGCGGCACCCCCATTTCACCGTCATCCCCCTCCTGTGGGAACAGAGCATGGGGCTGGGGGCCGCCACTCACACTCAGCCTTGATGGCCGCGCTGTTGATGGGCATGTAGGGGTGCCGGGCCGCATGCCACGGGCGCAGAATCTCTCGGCACAGGCGCCGGGCGATGCGCGTGAGCTTGGTGGTGTGCAGGTAGAAGGCCTGTCTCGTCTTCATGGCAAATTTGGGGCTCCCGCTGCTCCGCGCTGGGATGCCGTGGGGGCTCTGCGGAAGGGGGCGCGCCGCCCCGACACAGCGCCATGACCGCAGGCCGGGTGCACGGCCGCGCGTGGGGGCGGGGAGGGGCGTCCACTTACCATGTTACTGCGGTTTGGTCCTGGCCTCTCTCCATCTAACCGGGTTGGCATTTTCAAGCCACCATATTTCTTCCAATATGTCCAGCAAGATGCGCAGAGGCGACACTGCATGTTAGGGGGACCCCAAGAATACCACTGGTAAGACTGGGCGGCTACGGACAACAAAGTTGGAGATAGACGGGTCCTTAAGCAGAACCAGTGACGTCAGGNCGCCAACCCGCGACGAGGGCTTCCCCCGGGCAGGGAGTGACCCCCGCCCCTGCCCCCCAGCCAGGACCCCGGGACGGTGCAGGGCGCCCGGCGCTGGGGGTGGGTCCCGGTGCCAGGCGGCGGGCACTTACTGTAACAGCTCTCGCAGGCTCGGCCGGCCCCAGGGCTCTGGCCTGGCGCCCCGGCCCCATTCACCACGCCTGCCTTGACGTTATTGACGCTGATCTGGTTCGGATTTGGCTTGTTACTTAGGGCAAGGGAGAGAGGGAGGACGTCACGGGAGCGCCACGACGTCCGTGCGCGGCTCCCAGGAAGGCGCAGGCGAGGCTGTTGGGCCCTGGTGGCCCCGGTCCACGCCCAGGGTGCATGGGCTTTCTGCCAGCAGGGCTGTGCTCTGCTCCAACTGGAACCCCAGGCCGGGTGGGCTTGAGTCCTGACGCCCTTGCTTCCCGACAGCTGCTCCACGCCCACCCTGGCCACCGAAGGGATGACAGGGGCCTGCCCAGCCCGCAGCCCCAGGGGTGGTGGGGACACGGGGACACGGGGAGGGAGCACTCACTAGTTGGGAATATACACTTGCTTTAACTTGCTCTCCGCCTCTGCTGCTTTCAAGCGTTTCTGGAAACAGGAGCCACATGTGAGGGGCTGTGCGTGGGGGAAGGGCTGCCTGCCGGCCCCCCGCGCCCCCAGTGTCCCCGGGGTGCCCACCTGCTGCACGTATCTGTCGGTGGTCTTCCACATGTAGTAGTACTCGATGATGCTGGTGAGCGACTTCCAGGGCAGCTACACGAGAGGGGTGGGCGTGAGGCTGCAGAGGGCCCCTCCCCGACCAGGGGCCCCTCCCTCGCCCCCTCTCCCCTGCACTCGTGGCCTGGCGGTGCCCCTCCCAAGGACTCCAAGTTCCTGAGGCATCAGCAACACAACTTTGCGAGTTCTGTTCACGCGGCTGTTTCCGGCACCGGCTTGGAGCCCCGGGGCCTCCTGCCGGGCCAGCCCTTCCTGCTCTGCCTGTGGAAACAGGGTCCTCCATATGCGGAGGAAGCGTGTCTGTGGCGTGGATTTAACTATGACACCCGCCCCGCCGCGTCCAAAATGCAGATGCTGTGTGTACTGCATTCACTCAAGCCGCCACGGAGGTGGCAGCGTGGTCTCAAAGTCGGGGCGCAGGCCTGCGGCCGCCGGGCAAGCCTGGCCGGGCATCATCTGTGGCCCCATCTCCCAGCGGGTGCTCGTTCCTGGTCCCTCGATCACCGCGTCTGGGACTTCACCTGATTCCCGTGTCACGCTCTGGGTAAGCAGGACTTCGGCTGTCCACTCAGCCCCCCCACCTTTGGGGGGGTCCCTTCTGCCCTCTGGAGGCTTCCCAGGAGCCCACGAGTGACGCTCCTGATCGGGCCCCGCCCTGCTCCTGGCGGCTCTGCTGCCCCTCCAGACCACCCGCTGGGTTCACTGTGGTGGAGGCTGACCTTTTAGATGACTGTGTGTTCTCACAGGTCACAAGGGCTGCAAGGGGTCCCTGAGGGCACAAGCCCTGCTCGGGCTGCCATTCCCGGAGGACACACTCAGGGGACACAATACAAGGACGCCTAAGGCTCGGCTGGTTAAAAACGACCAACAGCTGGCACACGCCCAGGCGGCCAGTGCCAGGAGACCCTGGTGATACCCAGTGCTGACCTCGGAGCTGGCAGCAGGCGGGCTCTCGGCCGCGGCCCTCCCAAGAGCCACACGCGGACGGTGGGGCTGACACACGGGTGGCCCTGGGGAACGGGGTCCCGAGCCCACCCGCGGCACTCACAAAGTCCTGCTGAATGTCCGTGAAGTCCTTTCCGTACTTCTCCAAGGCCTCCTCGAAAAGGCTGGCCTCGGAGGCCGACCACTCCTCCATCTCGTCCCTGCAGAGCACGGGCCCGCCCTGCGGCACCAGCGCCGAGATGGCCTTGGCCACGTCGTACACGCTCCTGTGCAGCGTGTCCATGGCGTGGAACTGTGGCAGGACACGCGGGGGTCACTCGGGGCTGTGTCCCAGCTGCTTCAAGGACCCAGGGAGGCCCCACGCGGGGCTGGCCGCCCACCCACCCGGGAAAGGACCAGGACAGCCCGAGGCGGCGGNGGGCGGGGCAGGAAGGCAGCAGCCCAGACACAGATGGCCCCAGCAGCACCGGAAGGACGGACGGACTGGGTCCCGTGCAGACGCCCCAGCACGCAGGCCGCTCACCAAGGTGATGTCCCGGGAGGCGGCTGCGGCGCTCATGTGCAGGCTGGGCTGCCGGACGGAGCTGCTGCAGTCCAGGGCTCTCGCGAAGGTGCCCACGGAGCTGGGGGCGGGGGGCAGGGAGACACTGACCACTGGAGCCCGGCTTACAGAGGGTGCCCTGGCCAAACCCAGAGCACACCAGGCTAGGAGGGCACGGCTGGCCAGGAGGCCCCGGGGACAGAGCCTGCCGCTGGCGGCCACCGCCCGGGGCCCTCCCTGTGGTGAAGGCGCAGGGTCCAAGGAGACGTGCGGGGGCCTTCTGGGCATGTGGCCACCTGTGTCCTCACGGGGCCTCCCCTCCCACGGGCCCTCCCCTCCCACGGGCCCAGCCCCAGGCCTCGCCCAGGGGCATGCTGGAGCAAAGGCCGCTTCTTGGAGCCCTGCTCCCCAAAGCCCGGATGTTAAGGGCCACGTCCCCCTTTCCCAGCTACCTCTGCCCCAGGGCTTCAGGACAACAGCCCACGGCCCGCCCAGACGTGGGACCAGCCTCTCTGTTCAGTCCTTCAGTCCTGGGGTCTTGTCTGTGCCTGGCCTGTGAGGCCACCGCTGGTGGGTGGCCCCTGAGGTACGCAGGCAGCTGCCAAGGCCAGCCCCTCCAAGGCAGCGCTGCCCCTGGGACCCTCAGGGCCCCCACAGCAGCCCCGCAGCCCCCCGTACAGCAGGGATGGGAAAGACCGGGCCAGACCTCTCTGGAACTGGGGAAGGTGGAGTCTCAACAGAGTGAGGGCCCAGCCAGCAGGGGCAGGGAAGCCGTTTGGCCCCCGTGCCTGGGGTCCAGGCAGACCCCCCGGTGACCACTCACCGGGCCACCACCAGGAACTGGTCGATTTGCTTGTCTATGAGCGGGTTGTGTGCCTCCCACACCTTGGTCTCCAGCCGCGACTGGTCTCGGCCGTCTTCCTCGCCTACGAGAAACGCTGCTGCCAGCAGGGCCCGAGCAGAGCCCGAGGCTTGCGGCCTTTTGGAGCCAAGGGTCTTGGGGGATCAGCCTGCTGGCCGCAGGGCCACACACCCTCTCGCCTCTGCTGGGGCTCAGGGGGGCTAGTGAGCCTGGAAGGGGAGGCTGCAGCGGGCACGTGCACGGGCACACACATGCACACACACGGCCGCGCACACAGGCACACACGTGCGCTGTCGGGTGCGGACTTCCAGGTCTGCTCGGCGCACGCACACGTTGGGTTTTCACCTCTGCAAACAGTGCGAGCTCCCGGGCAGGAACTGGAGGAGGCTGAGGAGAGGCCTGGGGGTGGGGGGGGCACCTGCGGCCCGAAGCACCCAGGAGTGGCGACAAGGCAGAGGCAGCTCGCCTGGCTCTAATCAAGCTCCCAATCCCGAGACCCCACGGGGCCACAAGGCCCACTCAGCTCCCGGGCCGTGGGACTCCGGTGCGGCCTCGTCCAGTGGTGGCGTCTGCCACCCAAGGGCTCCTCACGGTGCCCAAAAGGCTGGATTTCAGTTTATCCTCCTTCTAGGGGACCCCACCCCCGGCCGCTCCCGACTGCAGACGCCAGGGCAGGGCTCCCGGATCCGGCAGGCACGGCTGCTCTGCAGGAAGTAAATTCACACACGGAGAACGGAGCGGAGGCCACAGGAACAGTGGGGTCCCTACGAGGCCAGCCCCTGAGGGCGGACACCCCACAGCCATCGGTGTCTGGCTCCCTGGCCAAGGCCACGTCCACAGTCAGCACAGGCCCTCAGGCTGTACACGTGCAGGAGGCACTCAGCTCCCCTGGGCTGTGGAGGCAGCGAGCTCCTGACCACACGCGGGAACCCTCTTGGGCACATCCCAGCGTGGTCAGTGCCCAGGACGCCCACTGGGAGCCTGGTGAGCGGGCGGCTGGGGCTACTGCGAGGAGCAGGCGGAGCACGGGTGGGAAGTTCCTGGCATCGTAGGCGGTGTCCTTCCTAGGGGGACTCCCTGGACCCCCCCCCCAATTTGGGGTCCAACACTTCCTGGCCTCTATGGTCTGAGGCCCATGACCACCGCACACCCACGTGAGACTTTCAAACGTGTAGAGGAGAGCATGCGCCTTCGTTCACCGTGTGCCCACCGTGCTGCAGTGCCCTGGAGCCGGGAGCGAGAGGCAGGGCAGGGGAGCCCGTGCTGCTCGACCCAGACCTGGTACCCAAGTCCCCACCCCAGAAACTGAGGCCAGCTGACGATCGAGCCTCCAGTCGTCACCGTCCCCTCACTCTCAGCCGGGTCAGGAAGGTGGGACCCGGCACCAGCCAGAGAGGCTAGCAGAGTGGGGCCGCCGCGGGCACACTGGCATGTGGCTGGCAAGCAGCAGGCCAGTGCGGGAGGGTAGGAGGGGTGCAGGTGGCTCAGGGCAGCCCCCAGAAGCGGCCAAGGGCCAGAGAGCGGATGCAGGGCAGAGGGCACCTGTGTGCTTCCTGGCGTAGGTCCCCACCGCCCACCTCCTCGCTCCAACCAGCAGGATTCTCCCCTCCCCCGCCACCGCCCTGACAAGCATCAAACAAGGGGAAGCCAGTGTGTGTGTGAGTGTGTAGGCGCGTGGCACGTGTCTGTGAGCACATACGTGCGTGCACGTCAGTGTGAGCATGTATGTGAGCACGCAAGTGTGAGTGCACATGGACGCGCGCGCGTGTGGTACGTCACACAGGCAGGGAGGTAGGGGGCAGTGCGCGCATGTGCGTAAAAGGGAAAAACGCACGTAGGCCAAGGCCCGGTGTTTTTAAAAACTACATCATCCTCAGAGAAACGGGCCATCAGGCCCACAGGGAGGGAGCAAAGAAAGGGTCCCGAGGACCCCAGACCCGCTGGCCACGCACACGGCTCGCTGCACACACAGGCACTGAGGAGCCCACCGAGGGCCGGGAGACCTGAGGCCGGGTGTCCTCCTGCCGAGGCAAGACGCGGGCCCCTCAGGTCGCCGTGGGCCACACGGGAGTCACGGACGGCACCACCCACAGCAGAAGCCAGCGATGCGGGCAAATTCCATTCAAGCAAGTTTTTAGGGAAAAATCTTCAAGAGCTGCCCAAAGGAGGCACGCGGCTGCCCCGCTCTCGGCCCAGAGCCCTACCTTCCTTCAGCAGGTCGGTGATGTCCGCCTGGTAGCGGTTCCCCACGCGGATCTCGCCCTTGTCCGCCAGCAGGGTCTTCTGCTGGGGGTCGTAGACCAGAGAATAGAAGAAGAAGTCCTGGAAAACAGCACAGGAGGCCGCGTCAGCAGGGGCCGCTGCGGGGCCGTGAGGGGGCAGGACACGCAAACGCTGGCGCTGGCGGGCCGGCACGCTGTGGCCAGCGCCGCGGTCACCGCGAACACAGGGGAGCGTCCAAGCCACAAAAATGCTACAGCCCAGTTCACGGGGGGCGGTCACTGCAGATGCGCACACAGGCGCTGCCCGGCTGTGTTTCGTAGGAACTGCGTCGAGCTGTTTGGTCATTTCCAGCGAGTTCAGAGGCCTGACTGGCCCACCCTCGGGGCTCGCCCTGCCCTGCTCCCACAACCCTCTGCTGCCCCAGGCCCCCAACTCGGTGACCCTGCCTGCGCTGCTTCCCCGATGCCCGAGGGGATGTGCAGACACGGCTCAGTGGCCGGTCTTTGCACTTGTGAGGACCATGTGCTCCCTGAGCAGGCAAGTGGACACCAGCAAAGGGCCAGGCCCTGCCCCTGGGAGACACGGGCCGCAGGTACACCGTCCATGCCCACAGCGGGCCGTCCTGTGAGGCTCGCCGCCACGGCTGCCTCTCAGCCCCTGCAGACCCCTTCTCCACGTCCCCAGTGCAGGCTCTGCCCAGGCCGTGCAGCACCCCAGGGACAAACCCACTGTCTGGAAACATTTTCAGCTGTCATAACTCGGGGGTGGCATCAGTGGGGACCATCCCACAAGTGCACGAGGTCCCCACACTTGTCTGTGGGACCAGGAGGCGGCCCCACGGCCCCCACCCCTGGCAACGCAGATGCTGTTGATTTCACAGACTCGGGAAACCTGCCGTGGCCCGGCAGCCGTGGCTCTGGCTCAGCCCCAGGACAGGATGGGCGGGGGGCCCGCAGGGGGACGCGTCAGGGCTGAGCCCCTGCGGGGCGGGCAGGAGGCCAGCCTCACCTCCCGCTCCAGGTAGGACTTGAGCGACTCCGTCTCGTTGAGCAGGGTGACGCTGCACTTCCCTCTGCAAGAGAAGGGCGCGCGTCAGGGGGGCAGGGCAGACCTTGGGCACCTGCCGGGCTGCTGGGTACCTGATGTGGGTGGCAGGCAGCGACTCCAGCTGCCGAGAGAGGAAGAGCTCGCGGTGCCGCAGCTGGTGCTTCAGCTTCTCGGGCAGGTCCACCATTTCAGGGTTCTCCATCTCCTCCTCTATCTCCCCTGAGGGGTGAGGGTGAGGGGTTCCTGTGAGCCCCCGAGCGGCCTGCCCTGCCCGCTGACCCGGGGCCCCCCCGCCTGGCACCCGCCCAGCCGGCTCATGAGGATCCTCCACGTAGGCGGCTCTCACCTTCCTCGCCGTTGTCGGCCCCCGGTCCGGTTTTATAGCAGACTGACAGAGCTACGTGACAGACAGACAGACAGACAGACAGGGCCCGGACCGCAGGTTAGCAACGGAGCACCGCCCGCCCACCGGGCAACCCATGGCCCGGGGCAGCGCCAGATCAGGTCGGCAGTGCACTTGTCATCCCCAGAGTGTGGACCCAGGGGCCCTCGGCCACCCCTCCAGGGCTGGGGCAGCAGTGCCCAGGGGCAACACACGGTACTGGGGGTCGGGTGACCCTGGAGGCACGGCGGAGGTCTGGGGCAGTGAGGGGCGGTGCGGGGGACGTGGGGGCCGGGGCAGGGACACGCAGAAGTGGGCCACCCCACAGGGCTGCTGCACCTGGGCAACAATCTGGGATGCCCTAGTCTCCATCCAAGGCCCTATCCCCACCCCCACCCACAGTCCTCTGCTGCCCCCCGGTGGTGACCAAAGGGAGTCTCCAGGTGCCCCAAGTTCAGAGGGCCAGGCTAGGAACGCCATGGGAGGCGTTTGCTCCACGTGTGTGGGCCACCAGGGTCCAAGTGTCCACTGCTGGCTTCGTCTGCCCCCTGCCCACTCCCGCAGACCCGCAGGCACACCGCACCCCCCAGCCTGCGGTCATCACCACTGTGCAGACGCCTGCCAAACAGCCCACCTTATGCCCACGCCCATCCTGTGAAGGCACCGCGGGCCCAGACAGCATGGCTAGGAATGGGGCCAGAGACCATCATCCGGCGCCCCTCCCCACAGTGGCTGGGAGACCCCCACCCGTCAGAGCCGCCATCAGCAGTGGCGAAGAGGGGCCCCAGGAGTGGCCACAGGCTTGGGCCACATCAGCACCCGAGGAGATGGGGAGAGGGCGAGCCTCCCACAGCCCCTGTGCTCCAAGCCTTCCTTCGCGCCTGGTGGGGGGAGGCGGCCTGGGGTGCAGAAAACGCTGCACTGGGATCCTGGCCCCAGGTGGTACTGGGGGCCCACCCTTCCAGGCACAGGCAGGCTCTGTGCTCCCATCGCACGCCTAGCTCAGCACACACCCCATGAGCCCCGGCAGCTTACTCGGTCACCTGTGTTCCAGACAGCAATGCGAGTGTGCGCGTGCACGTGAGCACGTGTGTGAGCACACAAATCTCAGGACACAAATCTCCACGCCCGCTATGGCTTGGAGGCTGTTCTGGTTCCCCACGAGGGGCAAGGGCTAAGCAAAGGGTGTCTGGGAGACCTCCGGAAGGGTCTCACTGCTGCAGGGACACCCAGCCCATGCTGGCGGCTGAATGCCCTGGCAGGGGTGGGCACAGGCCTCCAGACCCAGAAGAAACCCTAGCAGCTGACTGGGGTCTCCCTGGATCTCTCCCTCTGGCCAGAAGGGCCCCAAGGAGGCCCCCAGAATGTCCTCACACCTGCCCCTTGACACTGGTGGGCTCAGGCCTGGGCAGAAGGGTGGACCAGCCTCACCCTGGCCACAGCGGGCTCACGGATGGGGACATCAGCAGAGGTGCCCTCAAGCAATGTGGTTCCTGGGAAAACCTCTGTAACACCAGGGGGATGGCACGGAGCACGGAGCTTCCTGCCCTGAGGTGGCCACACTAGTGGTCTCACTGGGCCCCGTCACATATGACGTGCCCTCTGGGACAGCGCTCTGGGCAGCCTTGGGTACCAGTGCCCACCCCATCAGCTCCAGCGTGGCCGTCCCCAACACTGCCCCCCAGCTTCCTCCTGGAGCCCTCCTAGCCACCAGCTGGCCTCTGCGGGCCTGGCAGCAGGACGGCCAGGCCCCGAGGCCACCATGTGCCACCACGTGCTGAGGGGGTGAGGACTGCGGTCGCTCTGGGCCAGGCAGTGGACACGGGTGAAGAGATCCTTAAGCATCCACACTGCAAGTCAACAGGGACCCCTCCCCACCTGGGCCTCGGGGACTGGGCCTGGCCAGCCCACCCCTCAAGGTCCCTTCCACCCTGCCGCATGGGACAGAGGCCAGCCTTGCTGACGCCTGTAGGACCAGCAACCGAACAGACTCGTCCTCCGGACGGTGAGCCTGAGACCCCCTGCCCTTTGCCCTGACACCCAGAGCCAGGACTGCAGGGGTGATGGGCGCAGGCTTTAGAGCTGAAGGTCAAGGTTCCACTGCGCCCCATCTTGTATGCTTCCCTGGGGCGGGGTGGGGGGAACCACTTCATCATCCACAACTAGACACAGAGCCCCCTGTGCCACAAGGCCTAGGGTTACAGGACATGCACGGAGGCCTAGACCCACAGCCTCCCCTCAGCGGACGCCCCATGGGAAGCCGGGCGACGCCAGCACAGAACGGGCTGTCCTGGTCCCGGCGAGGGCACAGCCCTACATGCCAGACCTTGCTGTTCTCTCCTCACCCCTGAGGCCTTGGGAGACCCAGTCCTGGACCACCCTGACCCCTCTGGGACCCACCGAGGAGGCCGATCTGGCCTGGGCGTCCTGCCTCTCACAGCACCGTGCTGCAGCTGCGGGCAGAGGGGGTCCCCTGGCCTGGGTCCCACCCTGACCTGGAGCCTGACCAGGAGCTCATGACTCCCCCGTGTCTGGACCTCCCACCCAGAGGAACTGGGGCTGGGGGGAGGGAGCAGGGACAGCAGGTGGGGCCTTTGTCTACCCAGGGAGGACACCGATGAATTCCCAGACAGTGCCTGTCCCCGGGCTGGACGGCCCCGTAGGCCAGCACCTGGGGCCAGGATCAGTCACACCGCACAACCACCGGTGCGTCCCACCCCAAAAAGGAGAGTCTGGACCCCTCCCCTCGCTGCCCTGCAGGAGGGGCCGTGGGGGACCCGGGGCTGCGGCACGCACAGGCAGCCCTGCCTCTGAAGCCGCGCCCCCATGTACGTGGGAGCAGATGCAGGCCAGGCCCCAGCGGACGTCGGCTTCAGATCAGGAGCGCTGGCCGCCGCCGGGCCCCCACCAGGCTGCTGGGAGCTCCCCCACGCCACTGACCCCGAGACTCAGGCTCGAACTACAGAGAGACCCCGTTTCTAAAAGCACTTTCCAGACGTCAGCATACACCTCCTGGTCAGGTGGAAACGAGTGAGGTGCAGCGAGACCAGCAGAGGCCTGGCCCCTGCCCCCCTGCCCCCCCTCCAAGGCCTCCCCACCATCCCAGGGGTGCTCTCCAGAGTCAGGCCCAGCAGGAGAGCCACCTGCGGCGAGCACACAGCAGGCCCAGCTTTCAGGGAAGGGGCGACCCCGGGGGCCAAGCCCAGGCTGCAGCTACAGGACAGGCAGCCTCACCAGCCCAGGACCCCAAGAGCCCCCCCGGGGAGGAGGAGGGGAAGGAGGGGGCTCCCCCGCAGGAAAGGCCCAGACTCACTGGCGTGCTTGTCGGCCAGGGCGATGAGGGTGCTGGAGATGTCCCGCCTCCGGTAGAAGCACACCACCTTGGCCTCCACGTTCCCGTTGGCCGTCTGCAACAGCAAGGCGGGGTCTGAGCCCCCCTCACCTGACCGACGGCCCAGCAGGGCTGAGCGTGACCAGGAACTGGCCCATCACGGGGGGGCCGTGCCCAGGGAGATGGGGGCAGTGGGGGACACCTGCAGCTGGCCAGGGAGGGGCCACACAGAGGCCCCCCGTGTTCCCCCCCACAGGAGGAGGCGTGACTCCTGAGAACAGGCCTCAGAAAGGCAGACCCCGGACCACCATAATCCCACTCTAATCGCTGCCGCAGCTTTTCTGACAGGATTTTTTTAAAGAAAACTCATCTTGTTTTCAATCCACGGAGAAGTGAGGGAGTGCTGCCCCTGCCCCCACCGACCCCCTGCTGACACACTCACCCCTGTCCAAAGGTGCCAGCCCCGCGGGGCCCACCCGCCACCCGCCGTCCCCGCCCCGGGGCCTGGGGTCACCCTCAAACCATCACCTAACCCTGGGCTCTGGTTTTACTGCCACCAGCAGCTCCGGGTTTTACCGTCCACCTCGGAGCGGCCCCTTTCTGCGCACGTGGACGTTACCAGACTCAGATGTTACCAGATGTGGACATTACTGCCCCCCTGTCCTCCCCGCTCCCCGTGCAGACGGGGTTTTGACTAAAAGTCAAGGCCTTCCTTGAACACCTGTCTTCCCCCTGTGCCCACGCCCAAGGGACGGAGGGGAGCCGCCAGGACCACGCGGGGGACACTGCTCTGGAGTCCGGGGCCCCGGGGGCCAGTGACCAGGGGAGGGCCTGCCAGCTGACCCCCTCGCAGACCTGCCGGGAACCGCCTGCCTGGCCGCACCGAGTGGGTCTGGAGTCCACTTTTCACCAGGCCTGAGCCCCACGTCCCGCGGGGCAGCAGGGGAGGCCGATGGGGGCTGAGCATGCGCCCGCTGGGGCCGAGCCTACAGGCCACCCCTCCGCCACTGTGAGGGGTGTCGAGGCCGAGGGAACAGAGCAGATGCTCCACCGGCCGCCTGCCCTCTGGCCTCCAGAGCCCTGGATTCCTACTGCCCCGTCGTCAGGGCCCCCCGTCCTTTTAGGTGTGACCCCAGCCGCCCCACCCCGACCTGCCCTGCGAGGGGGGCCGCAGGGACACAAACCCAGAGGCCCCACCAGGCTCAGAGTGGACAAGCGTCGGTCACCGCCACTGCTCTGTCGGTGCCGTGTGGTCACACAGCGGCCTCTCCACGTCACAGCCAAGGCGAGGGGCAGGGACAGTGCCGGCCCGGTCAACCAGGCCACCTGCCCCCCGAGCCACACGCTTTCACTCCACTGCCCCTCGAACAATCTCTCTCTGTGCTGCTTCCTTGNCGGGCCAGGCAGAGCAGGTCCCGGCCAACAAGGCGCCCGTGGGCCACACGGTCCAGCAGCACATGGCCTCCCCGTGGCCCTGACACCTGCAGACCCGGCCTCGGGCCACAGGCGCCCAGCTTCCTGCGGGGCCTCTTGCGAGCACGGGCACCGGGTCAGGACTCGCGCAACTCAGCCCGCCTCTCCCGCCCCCTCCCA
>NW_027528876.1:314061-319572 GCF_008692635.1 Crocuta crocuta | reverse complement strand
CCCCCCCAGGCGTCCCCGGCCACACTGCCTCACAGCCCGAGGAAAGCAGCCTCGAAGAGCACAGCAAGGTCTTCCGTGGTCAGTCGGCGACCGCCACAGCCCTGCCCCACAGCAACCAGGGCAGGGAAGGACCTACGGGCCAGGGAGCGCGCTGACCCGGCGCCTCTGCGGCCACGGCGGCCGTGCCTGCCTGGCCCCCAGCACCACCCAGGGAGCAGGAGAGGTAGGAAGCGTGGGCCCAGCGCCCGCCCTGGTCACGGCCTCGCCCCACGACCGCCCAGCCCAGGAGGGCCTGCCACAGCTCCACAGACGTGGATGGAGGGACAGCGCGCGGGAACAGAAGGAAGCACCGTGCGGGCGGAGACCGCGGCCGGAGGAGCCCACGGCAGGGCCCACAGGGGAACGTGGCTGCCCAGGGAGCTGTCTTCCTTCTTCAGCGGGGCCTCCAGCGCCCGGGACCCTGCTGGGCACACCTGTCATCAGGCCACGGGGGGCCCCGCCGGCTGGGTCTCCAAGGACACGACTCGGTTCCAGGAAAGTGACTCTCGGGACAAAGCCTCCAGAGGGTCTGCGGCCAGCCCTCCCCCCCGCCCCGCNNGGACACACGCACGCACACACTACCTTGTTGAGCTCCTCGATTCTGCGGATCAGGTACGGGTTGCTGGAAGAGTTCTCGAAATAGACGTAGTCTGCAGATAGGAACAGAGAGTGTCACCCCACAGCACTGAACCCTGGGGAGCAGGGCACCCCAACCCCCCATGCTTGCGGCTACAGTTCTGGGGGACAGGGAACAGGAGGACACAAAGAACATGGGGTCCCCGTCATCCCAGTGGGGAGAGGAAGTAACCAGAGCCATGCCAGTGGGGGCTGGGCACGGTCCCAAGACAAGGTGGGAGGGGCCACCCCAGGCAGGAGCCTGCACCCCCTACACCAGCTGCCCCCTGGGAGCTCTGTCCTTCCTGGGTGAGGCTGGGGGTGCCACACTGTAGCTTCGCCTTGGGGACAGTTTCCCAGGGGCCGCTGCCAGCTGAAAGGTGGGCCCCGTGTCATGCAGGCTGGGCAGGCAGGACAGCCCAGCACTGCCACTATGAGCCCCAGAGACCAGCGTGCTGGGCGGGGGGCTGCCGGGCTCCTGCATCTCCGCCCCCTGCCCCCATGCGCCCCTAGCAGCGAGTGGAGCCCAGGGCTCCCTGGGGTGAGGATGGGGTCAAGGGCCAGAGGAACGAGGCCCAGACAAGCCGCCACCACCAGGCAGGCCCCCTGGAACGCCAGGTCAGCATGAGCTTCCCTCCGCCTCTGTCTCAGGGAGACCCACACTGGGAGGCTGGGAGGCTCACGTGGAAAGCCCGGGACGGCCATGAGGCCACTCAGTTGCCAGCAGGGCCACCTAGCTAAGGCCCTGATGCTGGGGAAGGGTCAGCACCAGGGACGCCTCCCCCTGCTCCTGGGTGCCCGCAGGGGACGGCTGGAATCCGGGTAAGGGCTGGATACTGCCAAATGCCCACACTGAGCACAGGTTCGTCTGAAGGACCTGGCCTGGCTCCATCCCCACGAGAGGTCCCCCCTGTGCCGCCTGGGACCCCGTGGAGGGGACCAAACACGCATGCGCTTGCTGTTGGCACACACCCGCGGGCTCCCCGTGCTGCGGGGACACAGCTGCGTCAGACGCGGCCATGCCTTCCCCAGCGTTCCGCGGAACGGAAAAGCAAAGACACCACAACCCAGAGCGGAGGCTCAAGGGCTAGTGGAAAACGGGGGGTGGGGGGCAGGGGGTGCGCGTGGACGGGCCCGAAGGGAGGTGGAAATGCTCTGAACGTACAGCATGGCGCCGCCGCTCGGCTGGCAGAAGAGGAAGGCTCAGCGGGCTGCGCGCTCGGGACGGGTGGGTTTTCCCTCGTGTAAATCACATCCCAGAAACGCACTGTTCACACCACAGCCTCACACTGAGCTTCAAAGCTTCTGCTCTAAGAAACTAGATTAGGAACAAATTAAACCAAAATGTCATTCACGTGCACTCGGAACCGGAGACAACCCAAACGCTCAGGATCTCAGCGGCCGACCCCTTGAGGGCGCCTCCCTGGGGGGCGGGCGGGGGCCCACGCGCTCCCCAGAGCCGCCCGCTTGAGGAGCGCCCGGGGCCGCACGTAAGCTACACCCCAGACGACGGGAAACCGAGCAACATAAAACCACGAATAAGGAGCAAAACGCAGTACAAGTGAAACCAAGCACGGGAGAGAACGCGAAGGACTGACACGGCTCACCCAGGAAGCAGACACACCCCAGGGCCGGAGCCGAGCTACAGTCGCCGGGGCGGGACGGGCACCGGGCACAGCTTCGCACCGGGACGGAGCCCCGGGAAGACGGAGCAATGGCTTCACAGACCAAACCCACGAGCTCACTCGGAAGCCAGTTCCCTGACGTCTGCTAAGGAAATCGGGCTCATAAGTAAAAAACCTTCCGAAATCAACCAACAAAGTAAAAACAGACAGACAGATGGCCTCCAGGCCCAGGTGGTGTCACCACACCCCGGAGCAGGTTCTGACGCCAGCGCCACCAGCCCACCAGCCCATGCAGAGAGCAGACGCGGAGGGAACAGTCCCCACCAGCCCTCGCGGCCACCGGAGCGCGGGAACAACGCAAGGTGGCTGGAGGAAGCGGCCGTCGGCAAGGCCAGCGGTCACGGAGCGGACGACGCATCACAGCCAGCGGGATCCTTCTGAAAACACAGGCTGGTTCAGCAGGAGCCCACCGCGCGGCTGCCTCGGCGGGTATGGGACAGACACGTGCTCCCAAAAGAAACTTTTAGAAAACTGGAAATTAGAGGAAGCATCGTCAACCCGATAAAAGGCACACATGGAAAACCTAGAGCTGACATCACACCCAGTGATGAAAACCACACGCTTTCCCCCTAAAATCAGGAATGACATGAGCACATCGGCTCTCCTGCCACACTTCACAGCCAAGGACTGCGAAGAAGATGCAGATGCTGGGAAGGACGCTCCGCACGCAGAGGACATGTCTGTGCGCACGGAAATCCTGAGTCCACACAAAAGCCATGAAAATGAATGAGAGTTTAGCAAACTCCTGGAACACAAGACCGCATATGGACAATACCATTTATGACAGGTCCGAAATGCAGTAAATACTTAAGTATCCATTAAATGAAAGACCCATAGATCTTAAAACATCAAAAGCCCTGTGCAAAGAGCTGGAAACTATGAAACACTGGTGAGGAAAATGAACTAAGAGGTCGCAGGTTAGGACGCAGGCGCAGTAAAGGGCCCGGTAGCAAAGACCTGTGGCCTGCAGGGCAGGATGCTACACCAAGAACATCACGGAGGCATTAACGCAACACTTCCACACATCTTTTATCGATGAAATTAAAAGAAAACAATAAAAATGGACACAATCTTTTATGATGTTTTTAGTAATTTTTTAATGTTTATTAATTTTTGAGAAAGAGCGAGCAAGCAAGCACAAGAGTGCAGGGGAGGGGCAGAGAGAGAGGGAGACCAGAATCCGAAGCAGGCTCCGGGCTCCAAGCTGTCAGTGCAGAGCCTCACGCGGGGCTCGAACCCACGAACCGTGAGATCATGCCCTGAGCCGCCCAGATGATCCTCGAACACAAGCTTTCAGAACAACACGAGCCCTGCTGAGGAGAAGAGCCGAACTGTTTGCAGGAGGACCCTTCGCTTCACCACGGTCGAGTCCGGGCCGAGCACTGTCCAGACCCACAGCGATGCCCCGTCGGCGCTGACTGCTGGCGTGCGGTGTCTACGGGCAAGCACACACGTTCCTGAGCACACACACCGCCTGGAAGGCGTACACTGAGCTCCACCAGTTCTTCTCCTTGACCGTCTCCTTTCAGCAGATGGGAAGGCCTAGACTGTCCACACCCTGCATGTCTGCATGTCCCAAAGGAGAGCGTGGCCCCTAAACTGCTCCTGGGGGATAACCCCAAGCCCTTGGGAGTCCCATGCCTGGTGAGCCACGGCTCACTGGGTGATGCTGGCCACACAGAGTGCTAACGTGACCTGTGGTGGGGCCAGACACACACAAGGTTGGGCATGACCGCTCAGCTGCCATGGCAAGCACGCTTCGGGCACACGGTCACAGGTGGTGCCCGGAGAGCCAAGCACTATCCGCCGATCCCTGGGAGAGGCCGGCTGGAAGCCTGGGTCCTGACTGGTGTGCTCTTTACTTCTGCTGACATTGGTGTGAATGCTTCTGTTGTAACCAACTGTAAGGAGGGGCATGAAGTCTTTAAGGAGCCCTTGGGCCCACAGTGACGCAGCAGGGGACCCTCCACAGAAGGGGACGTGGGAGCTGCCGACAGTCAGGCAGACTTGGGAACACAGGAAGTCCCTCCATGCAGAATGGAGCCCGGAAGCACTGCTGGAGTCGGAGATGAGCTTCCTGGAAGAGTGGACTGGGGTGGGGGCACCCTGGGGGCTCAGTCGGTTAAGCGTCCGACTTTGGCTCAGGTCATGATCTCACAGTTTGTGAGTTCAAGCCCCACGTCAGGCTCTGTGCTGACAGCTCAGAGCCTGGAGCCTGCTTCGGATTCTGTGTCTCCCTCTCTCACCGCCCCTTCCCTGCTCATTCTGTCTCAAAAATAAACATTAAAAAAAAAGAGAGTGGATTGGGGTGTAGCTCCGCCTCTCGTTGTAACCGGGACACTGAGGGAATTATCCAGAGAGGCTGGAGCTTCAGACACGAGTCGTCACCAAAATGGCTTTACCAGCAGAAGTTTGCAAAGGTGCAATTCTGCATCATTTTCAGATGATCTCACCAAAGACCATAACCAAGTACGCGGGAAAAACCAGTTTCCAAAGACTCAGTGAAAACAGTGGCTCCCAGTGGTCCTTCTCCTTCCACAAACTTCAATTTTCTGCCCTGAATTTAACAAATCACAATAAGGGGCACCTGGGTGGCTGTCAGTTAAGCGTCCGACTTTGGCTCAGGTCGCGATCTCACAGTTTGTGAGTTTGAGCCCCGTGTCCAGCTCCGTGCTGACAGCTCAGAACCTGGAGCCTGCAGCTTGCTTCAGAGTCTGTGTCTCCCTCTCTCTCTGCCCCTCCCCTGCGCGTGCTGTCCCTCTCAAAAATAAACATTAAAAAAATTTTTTTTAAAGAAATCACAATAAAATCTAACTCCACGGGGCACCTGGGTGGCTCAGTTGGTTAAGCATCTGATTCTTGGTTTCCGCTCAGGTCATGATCTTCCGGTTCATGGGTTCAAGTCCCTCATCAGGCTCTGCTGACACCGCAAGGCCTGCCTGGGATTCTCTGTCTTCCTCTCCGTCCGTAAAATAAATGAATAAACATTAAAAAAAAAAAATTAACCCCGGTTGTGTCACGGAGCTGCTGCATGGCAGGGCAAGGGAAGACACTTCCACTTCGGAGAAGAATTCAGAGCTGGGGTGCCGGGGCTCCGTGGGTGGAGCGACCGGCCCGACGTCGGCTCCGGTGAGGAGCTCCGGGTCCGAGCACGGGCCCCGCGTGTCGTGTC
>NW_027528876.1:313628-313942 GCF_008692635.1 Crocuta crocuta | reverse complement strand
GGCTCACAGCGAGGAGCCTGCTGCCGCCGGCCCCCGCCCGGCCCCCGCCCCCGCACTCTCTCAAAATGAATCCAATCTTTAAATACAAAGAATTCACAGAAGCGACGGTGGTTAAGTCCATGAGGTCAGAGGAAAGTCGCGCTGATGCCCGGGCTCGACGAGGCAGCAACGCCGCACACTTGCCACCGGGTCAGGAGCGTCGCCACTTTCCGCTGCATCCGCGGCGCCGCGTCACGTGACGCGCGCCACATCACGTGACGCGCGCCACGCGGGTCCCTCCGGGGGTGGGAAGGGTCGTGCGCAAACCAGGTGGG
>NW_027528876.1:307612-313598 GCF_008692635.1 Crocuta crocuta | reverse complement strand
GGAAGCGCGCGGGAGCCGTCACCGCGGGCACCGGGTGTGACGCTGCACCGTCCCCGACAACTCGCGCCCTCCGCCCCGCGCCCCGCTGCTGCGTGTCTGTGGGGAAAACCTCCCGCGGGGGGGGCGCCTGGGGGGCTCAGCCGGTTAAGCTCTGACTCTGGGTTTCAGCTCAGGGCACGATCCCAGCGTCAAGGGATCGAGCCCCGCGTTGGGCTCCGCATGGAGTGTGGAGCCGGCTTAAGATTCTCTAAAAACAAAAGTAAACTAAAAAAAAAAAAACCTATGGGAGAGCCAGGGTACCACAGCAGGCGGGGCCACCGAGGAGAAGGATGACCCCGAATCTGCAGTCCTGGCCCCGGGGCTGCCTGCACCCGCCTGAAAACGATGTGACCACGGTGCCAGCGTGGCCGGGGAGACCACAGTCAAAAAACATTCGCGGGAATGAGTGGGGGAGGGGCAGAGAGACTCCCACGGCACGGAGGCCGACAGGGGGCTCGAACCCACGAACTGTGAGATCGTGACCTGGGCCCAAGTTGGACTCCCAGACCCTCATGAATGTGCCAGGAAAAAAAAAAAAAAGTGTGAGCCTCAACCTTTACCTCACAAAAATTAACCTAGAATGGATCACAAACTCAAAAGAAAAACCCAAAACTATAAAACTTCTGAGAAAACGGTAAAAATATTCGTGAGCTGGGGCCAGGCAGATTCTGTGGATGCACAAAATGCACAAAGTATAAAGGAGGAAAACCTGTAAAACACGCTCCTGAAACCAAGTGTGAAACTAGCTCCTACAATTCAACAGTAAGAAGACAAGCACCCACCCGATTTTTAAGCCAGGCCGAGGCCCACACAGACACTCGCCCGGCGAGCACAGGTGACGAGCACAGCCGCGGGAGGATGCTCAGGGCCGCTCGGCACCAGGCAGCCGCCCCCACCCTGGGGCAGCCGAGGCGCAGAGGTGCCGGCGGAAGGTGACATGGCACGGTTGTCGCGCTGCGTAGCCTGCCAGCGTCCCACCGAGTGAGATCCACGCTCCCAGTCCAACGGAGCAGCCCCCGTCCTGGGCGCCTCCATCCTCGAGAGGCAAGCACACCTCCGGAACCCGGCACAGGCGTCCACGCTGGCTTCCCTCATCACCGCCCAAAGCCGACGATGGCCCTGCCAGGCTCTGCATGCCTCCAAAATTCATGCTGAAACCCTCACTCCCCGGGTGATGGCATCGAGAGGTGGGCCTTTGGGGGTGCCCAGGTCACAAAAGCCCCCACCAGTGGGTCCCCCTCATCCAGAAAAGCAGCCTCACCAGACACCAGACCTGCTGGAGCCCTGCCCTCGGACGCCCAGCCTCTGGACCGTGGAAAAATAAATGTGTCCTTTACAAGCCGCCCCCGGCCCCGCCCCCACGTCACAGCAGCCGGAGTGGACGAAGACAGGCCCAAGTGTCCACCCGCTGCTGACACTTGCAGGAACGCTGGACACGTCACAGGAAGCGAGTGCAGCCAGGCTCAAAACGCTGCAGACGGTGTGACTCCACTTCCAGGACATTCCGCACAACAGAGACCGGCAGGAATGGACACGGGTCCGTGCCTGTCAGAAGCTGAGGTGAGCAAGGGTTCAGAACATGGACAGGGAGGAAGTTCGTGGGGCCGTGGAAATGCTCTCCAGGGTGCACACCTGACATCTGTCAGAGTCAGGACTGTGCCTGAGAAAGCCCTAACTGTACAAGCCCGACTACAACAAACCAGATTTCATATATATATATATATACATATATATATATATATATTTTTTTTTTTACAGAGAAACAGAGAGAGTGAGCAGCGGAGGAGCACAAAGAGAGAATTTCAAGCAGGCTCCGCACTGTCAGCACAGAGCCTGACGCAGAGCTCAGTCTCACAAACCGTGAGATCATGACCTGAGCTGAAATCAAGAATCAGATGTTCAGGGTGCCTGGGTGGCTCAGTCAGCTGAGCGTTCGACTTCGGCTCGGGTCACGATCTTGCTGTTTGTGAGTTCGAGCCCCACGTCAGGCTCTGCTGACAGCCTAGGGCCTCCTTCCGATCTGTGCCTTCTCCTCTCTCTGCCCCTCCCACGCTCATGCTCTGTCTCTCAATAAATAAAATGTTAAAAAAAAAAAACCCACTGCACCCCCCAGGCGCCCCTACAAACCTGACTTTAAACGTTACGATCACCCACACAGGGCGCGCTCAGCAGTGACTGTGGTCTTTGGGCCCGCTAACACCCGGCCGGCACAGGGCTGGGGGCCATGGGCAGCTGGGGGGGGGGTCCCACGAGGACACGGATGGCCCAGCACATCGCAGGAAGGCCCCACCACCTGCCCTCCATGCCCTGATTGTCAGAATCCCTCCAGAAGCGGCTCCCACCAGGTCTGCGGGGGCCGGGGACCCCCCAGCCCTGGGCTCCCGCTTTGCCCCTCCACACCAGGGACACCCGTAAGCCCAGCATGTTACTTCTTCCAAACGTGGGGATGGCATCAGGAGACACAGCAGTAGCCGGCTGGGCACACAGCCCTCGAGCCCAGGACACCGTGTGGAATCTGACTCGAGTCTCTGCGTGACGCTCTCCCAGACCGCGCACAGGGGTCCCGGGACTTCCACCTTCTAACCCTACGACCCCTGCGGGCTGAGAGCCTGGCCACCCTCACGCAGGCATCCTTTCCCGTCCTCGCTCACCAGCCGGGCCTCCCCTGGAAGGACAGCCAGCAGCCTGGGGCCATGTCACCATCCCCATGGCAGTCTGGGGACCAGATCCTGCCTGGAGGGGGAGGTACCGATGACAGGGGCAGCGGCTGATGCCCACTGCGTGCAGGTGGCCAGATGGCGGAGGGCTCCCAGGCACCGGGGCCTGAGTGGGCAGGGCCCCCCGTGCTCCTCTGGACACGTCACCCTCCAGACCCCCTCCCTCTTCCTTGAGGACTCTGCTGGTTCTGCTGCTTCAAATGAAGGGTGAGTGGGCGCTGGGCACGGGGCAGCCCACCCTGGCTGGCCACATGGCACACGGCCTCCTGGGAGCCCAGCCCTGAAGAGGGTGGGGGTCCCCTGCCAGGAGGTGCTGCTGTCTGCACCTGACCTGAGGGTCCAGGTAGGTGGCCCCTGTGGCTGGGGACTGCGACAGGGCCAGGCGGGGCGGGGTACAAGCTCTCTAAGGCTTTGGACTGGACCCTCCGCTCCTCGGAAGCCGTTAAGCAGTTTTAAGCAGTGAGACAGCTTAGAAGGATCATCTCCTAAGGCAGGTCACAGACCACAGAGCTGGGGGCCAGCCTGGGGGCCCCAGTGCGAGAGGGACAGGCAGGCAGGGTCCATGGGTGCCTGAATTGGCAGCTGGGACTGGAGGGACCCTGGATGTGTCCCTAACCCTAACCCTAACCCATGTCCCCTTGAAGACAGCACCCCCAGTCCACCCGTCCACAGAGCCCTCGGGAGCCCTGAGAAAGCTGCATTCTGAGTCTGATTCGGGCCCACTTGCCCCCGAATGGGAGGTGGGGGGACAGAGAGGGACACAAGGGTCCCAGGGAAGTCAGGGCTCCAGGCAGCAGACCCCAGCGGGACCCGGCCCTCCCCGCAGACCCCAGCGCTCCCACTGTGCCCGGCGTGGCCAGCCCCACGCCCACACCCCCAGATGCCCACAGCTCCTGCTTGGAGCTGGCGGCCCGTCCCCTGGGCTCCAGGCATGAGGGATTCCATCCTGTGGCCCATTTACTCCAACATCCTTCATCAACAGCTTCTTTTTTATTAATCCAAAGTTTCATGGCCAAATTCTTCTCTCAAAAGAGACCCGGAAGGCCCGCCCGAGGGACGAGACCGAGGGCAGCAGAGGCAGCAGAGAGCTTCCCACTGGCCCCTACAGTTCTCGCCTGGTCAGAACTTTAAAGTACAGAGAAAACGACAGATGCGTCTGGCTGACGGTAAGACGGGGCTCTGGGGGGCACAGAGCCCCGAGCGCGGCCCCAACGGAACACTGCCAAGTGGCCAGGAGTGACAGGGCACTCCCGTCACCTTTTTAAAGTACATTTTTAAAAGGCCAATTACTATCCAAAAGAATGGGTGTTAACTTCTTACAATGAAAGAAAAAACGGGGGGGGGGGGCAGAAACTCCATGGAAAAGGTTGTATTTTGTCCATCAGAAAGAAACGTCCCAAACGGTGGCCGTGCTGTCAAGTGGCTCACGGGCGCCGGCTTAGGCTCTGCAGGCCTGAAGCCTCACTCAACACCTTTGAATGAAATGTGCAGAGAGAGAACAGCCGAGGTGCCCTCAGCACACAGTCTGTTCCAGAAGCCTGCCGAGGCCTCAGAAGACAGACCCGGGAGGGGCAGAGGTCACGGACCCTGACCCTGCCACCCACGGCCAGGCCCCGCCTTGCCACACTTGCAGCAGCCAACAGAAGGCCTCTGTCGGCAGCCAGGTCACTTCCCTGGGAAGAGCCAGGCCCTGTCCCCTCCCCGGCTGACCCACTCCACCCAGCTGGTCAGCTGGCACAGAGCCGCCACCCAGTGTTCGCCCCGCCCAGACACCCCGGCAGGGCCTGGGAGCAGCCTGCCAGGTGAAATGCAGGACACCCAGATAACTGCATTTCTGCCGAGGATCTGCCAGCATCAGTGTGTCCTCCCCGATATTTGGGACATGGTTCTAGTCAGGAACCACTTATGTGACATTCACATCTAGCTGGTGTCCTATACCGTCCTCAATGGGTCCGGCATCTTGGGAAAAGGCTCTGTTCCTAGGGCCTGAGTGGAGATAGCAAGGGGCGGGGGCGTCCCCTTCTCAGACTGTCCCTGCGGCACCCCCACCACATCAGGGCTGCCATCAGCTCCGAACCAGAGGGCCAGTCTTCCAGATGCCCCCTCCCTAAGCAAGCGGTGCTGAGGGACACGACGCCAACCTGCCAACACCCCCCTCCGACTCTGCCAGGACCCAGGGGGCGGCCCCTAGACTCCATCCACAGACCAGCAGTAAATGCTGGCTCTTCTGCAGGGACCCACAGGGAGTTCAAGTGGGAGCGCATGGTCACACCTGCGGAGCTCAAGAGATCCTTGTCCACTGGGGGAAACTGAGGCAGAGGAGCGTCTGAGCAGCGGCCAGGCCCCCAAGTTCAGAGCCAATAGGCCTAAAAGCCGAGCAGCCCCACCCACACACCAAGGGTCCCGGGGGGGCTCTGCTAAGGCGCCGTGCCCCAGAAGGCCCAGGCCGAAGGCACAGCAGCTGCCAGCTGAGGGCCCCCGGCCCCGCGGAGGGTAGATGATGCCCAGGGGCCCGCATCCCGCCATCCCGCCATCCCGCCCTGCCCCTCCCTCATCTGCATCCAGGAGCTGGCGCCTCTGCTCCCGGGATCGTTTTCTTCATTTATTCACAACGAACGGCCCTTGCGGCCCAGGCAGCACGTGGGAAGCAGGTGGAGGCTGGGGGCCTACGGGGCCTCGTCACTAGTCAGTTGGAGCCATGGAGGCCTCGCACCAGGAAGGGGGGGTTCTGCATGGGCAGGAAGGTGGTGCTGGGGGGGGGGCACGTACTGGGGGAGCAGGATGGAGAGACTTCACTACTACACAGGGAGGAGCCCCAAGCCACAGCAGTGGGGGTGAAGGGGGGCAGCTGAGGGAGGAGCAGGGGGCTCCTGGGATGGAGGAGGGCGAGTCAGCCCCCCTGGGTCCAGGCACCTGTCAAGGCGCCTTGCTGGCAGTGTGACGAGGAAGGACCCTCAGGGTGACACTCTGGCCTCGCCCTCAAGGTGGGAGACGAACAGCTCCCGTTTCAGGCCCCTGCATCCCTGCCTGCTGTCCACACACGTCTACCAGGGGCCTGCTCCTAATGGGGTGTAGGCCCCATTCCCAGGACTGCCTTTGAGCAGGAGGGGGGTGCTGATGGCCAGGCAGGTGCCGTGCTGACCCACTGCACAGATGAGGGCAAGCCCAAGGTCACAAGGCCAGCCTGGCTGGAGGAGACAGGAGTCCCAGGCAGGAGGGGTGCGGGGGGG
>NW_027528876.1:306664-307566 GCF_008692635.1 Crocuta crocuta | reverse complement strand
CAGAGGGGGGGGGGGGGGGGGGGGGGGGGCCGGTGGGGAGGGGAGACTGGTCCAGAGTCCACCCAGAGAGTTCTCAGCCCTGACATACTCCGCCAAATGAGGGCAACCAAGCATCTGGAGGTCTTGGGGGAGGGTGGGCAACCAAAGAAATGCAGGGACAGCAAGGGCACCCTGCCCCCCTGTGGAGGGGCCAGCCAAGGACAGGCCCAGGACCCCAAGGAACAAAGTGGGGCCCAACAC
Organism: Crocuta crocuta; assembly: GCF_008692635.1. Taxonomy (NCBI): domain Eukaryota; kingdom Metazoa; phylum Chordata; class Mammalia; order Carnivora; family Hyaenidae; genus Crocuta; species Crocuta crocuta. The sequence continues at coordinate 307,326 of NW_027528876.1, read as the reverse complement.
TGGGGGCTTCCTAGGACCCAAACCAAGGGAGGAAGTGGGGGAAGTTGGCCCCAGCCAACTCAGCACCACCCCCGTCCCCCCAAGGGCTCCTTGCCTGGCCCCGGTTGCTTGCTTTGCTGGGCTGGGGCAACAGGAGGCAGTGAAAAGTTTCGGGGTGCATCAGAAGTGCGCCAGGGTGAGCGCGGGCTGCTGAGGGCCCCACAGAGGCAATCCTGCGCGGGGAGCCCCCAAGCACACAGGAGGCGCTCCTGGGCTCCCAGGAAGGAATGTGGCCCCGGCATGGGGCTCCCCACCCCTGCACTGGAGCCAACCAACCCCCAGGGCCCTCCACACCACAAAGGCCCGGAAACTTGGTCCCAGGGGGGCAGCCAGCACCTCCCAAGACCATGTGCTCCAGCTCAGGGGGAGCGGGGCTCAAGCCGGCCCCAGCCGCGGGGCCCTCAGACCCACCAGGCCCAAAGGATGCTCGGTGCTGCCCGGCGTCTCCCACAGCTCCGGTGCCCAGGGCTCCCAACAGGTGGGCAGAGCCCCCGCCTCCCTGCAGCCCGCTTGGCCACCACCACCCACTGGTCCCCGCTGGGGCCGGGCCCAGGGGCCATTTCGGGTTGCGGACTGGGGCGAGCGGGGCCAGGGCAGAGGTGGCGGCGGAGGCGCAGGCCGCT
>NW_027528876.1:302992-305998 GCF_008692635.1 Crocuta crocuta | reverse complement strand
TCCCGGGAGCCCCCCGGGCCCTGGCCAGGGTGAGCCCTCCCCGCGCGTCCCCTGCTCGGTGGGTCCTCCCACAACACGCCCCCCCACACACACCCGGGTCTTCCCTGTGCCCGGGTCTTCCTGGCATCCCCATCGCCCGTTCCCCGGAGGGTCCTGCCCCTGCACCCAACCTGCCCCCCTCGCCCCAGGTGGGCCCTCCCCGTGCCTCTGCACCCGGGCCCTGCCAGCATCGCTGCTGCCCCCCCTGCAGTGGTCATCACAGCCTCCACGCTGGTCCAGAGCCCCTCCCAGGACCTCCAGCCCCTCTCTCCCACTCTCCCCTCCCTGGGGACGGTGGCTCTCCAAGTCCCCCCCACCCCCGAATCTCAGCTGCCCAGCTGCCCAGCCTCGGACATGGGACATGGCCCCGCTGCACACCTCCCTTCCAGGCCTGGCTCTCTCCACCCACCCCTGGGGGGTCTTTGTCTCTGCCCTCGCTGCCCAGCCCCCATGGCCCTGTTTGGGCGCTGATGGCGCCCCCGTCCACCTGGGCAAGTTCCCCAGACTGGTCCGGCCTCCCTGAACTGTGGCCTCATGAAAAAGCCAAGCCCATTCTGAGACCCCCGAGGCTGGGGAGGTGGGCCGGGAGGCTGGAATGAACTGGACACCTGCTTGTCTTTCCCAACCCCCATCAGGATCCGTAACTGTGCACATGTGCGCCTGTTGCTTAAGGTGCAAGGATTATGGAGAATGCAAGGCGGTGGCCCCTGAGCGTGAGGGGGAGGGGTGGCATCCCAGGGGGAGAGAAGCAGGTGTCCCAGCCGAAGTTTGGAGCCAGGAGTGACATCACTTCTGAGGGGGCGAAGAAGAGGAAGTGTCTGCGCTCCAGGTTGGTGGTCTGAACAGCACTGTGTGTTCCTGCCCTTTACGGAGAGGCGGCAGGTCTGTGGCTGGAGGGGGTGCAGTCTAGTTAAGGGACGTTCCTCCCCCCCCCCCCCCGCCCTGCCCAGGCTGAACACAGGTCTCCACAGTGGGGGGCGGGGCAGGGACAGCCATATACGACCCCCAGCCCATAGGGTCCCTGCGGGGATGAGGAAGTGGACCGGAGCCGAGAGCCAGGAGGGGTTCCCAGGAGAGTAGTGCAGCTCAGGCTCCAGAAAAGGAGATGCCCACCGTCTCTCTGAGGAAGTTAACAAGAAGGGCAGCCGAGGGGCAGGGGTTGATGGTAGCTGGAGGAGGGGGAGGAGGAGTTCAGGTAGAGGACTTGGGGTGAACCTGTTGCGGTGATTTCCCCAAACGGGAACGTGGACGTGGTGGTAGAGTGGCGTCCCTCCCCCCCCCATAGGCCCCTTTCCTGATGCCCTGGGCCTGACAGTGAGGCTGTGTCATAAAGTATTCCAATACTGAACAAATTGACCAAAAAGTCTCAACTACCAAAAAACGCCCAGGTGGCTGTTAACGGTGGAGAGAGCCCAAAACTCCATCGGGTCTTGTAAAGTGCCTGCCTCTGCCTCTGCAGGAAGGGCTTCATCCGGAGCACCCGGCCCTGCCCCAGACCTCCCTGCAAGGGGACGGACGGGAGGGAGGCGCTGCTGGGGAGGGGTGGGCCGGGCACTCGCGTGGGAAGGGCGCCACTGGGGGCCAGCGTCTCAGGAAAGCCGTCCGGATCCCGAGCTTCCCCATGCAAGGTAAGGATACGCCCCTCACGGAGCACAGTGACATTTAAGAAGACCCCAGGAGACGCCACCGAGCCCCGGCTGCCTCGCACACTGCGTCCTCCCCTTTCCAGACTGACACGGAGGGGGCTGCATACGGCGCCCTGCCCTCCGCCAACTCGGAGGAGGTCGACAGATCTCAGGGAAATTGCGGGAAAGACCTGTGAATTCATCCATTAGTTAGCAGCGCAAATAGACGTTCACAGGGATGTTGTGTGAATCCGTCCACACAACCGACAACAGAGAAACTGGAAGAGGGAGGGAGGGAGGGGTGAGGGGCTGGTGCAAACCCTGTAGAAAACCCTTCCGAAGCAGCAGAAGACGCCTCCCCAGGACTGCCACCCGTCACGCGACGTGAGAGGAACGTGCGCTCAGTCGTCAGAAGCCCAAATACCGGATGACAGAACAGCAGAACGGGAGCTCGAGTTAACAACTGAGGAAACCCATTCCCTCCTAGAGCCCCACCGTTGCTGGGGTCAGTCGGAGATGACAGCCGGGGGCGGAACGTCTGACGGGGCAAGACAAAGCAACGGGAGCGATTTGCTCGTCAGACTGACTTGGGGAGCAGCTACCTGGGGCCGCAGTTGAGACGGGCAGGCGGTCGGGGGTAGGTCGGTCTCGTGGGGACGAGGGCGGGGATAGCACTGCATGAGGGCACGTGCTCTGAAGAGAAAATGACGAGGGTGGGGGGAAGTTGTTGAGAGAGGTCAGGACACTGGTGAGGGAGGGACCCTCGGTCCTGCGCAGGGCTCGGGGGACCTGGCTGCGGCACAGCGAGGGCGAGAAGTCGCGGGCAAGGGCTCCGGCGGCTAGAAGGCGGGTGCGGAGATCTGTGTCCGCGGGTGACAAGGGCCTGCAGGCCGCACGCCGGAAGTACTGACCGAGGAACCCCCACCGAGGCCTATGGCGCCTGACCCCGGGCCGTCAGCGGTCACAGAACTGTTTGTCGGAAAGCGCAGATCACAGACCCAGCAGGCACGGACGGAAGACCAGGTTGACCCTCACTTCTGCAGCGACGCTCAGCACGTGAAGACCCAGTCCTGAGGGACAGTGTCACCCAAGACTGGAAGGGTCCACGGCCAGTTCTGGTGTGAGTCTAAGACCCTCAGAAAAACCTCCATAAATCCGAAAGAATCCAAGAAATAAAGTTCTTCAAACACGTAAACCTGGACTTTAAGTGCAGCCAGTGAGGACAGAAGCAAAACAAAGCCTGAGTGGCCACATGGAGATGGTGGGAGCACAGGCTGGTGGGGGACCAGCGAGTGTAGACCTGAGGCCCCTGCCAGCCACCAGTGGGTATAGACCTGGCCAC
>NW_027528876.1:285929-302672 GCF_008692635.1 Crocuta crocuta | reverse complement strand
GGGGTTCGCTGAGCCTGGGCGTGTGTAGACCTGAGGCCCCTGCCCGCCCCTAGCTGGTATGGACCTGGCCACATGGGGGTGGTGAGCTCTGGTGGGCGGTGTAGACCTGAGGCTGTCGGGCAGGACTCAGCGCTTGAAGCCGGACGTCACCCGGCGCTGACTGAGGGGAGCGCGCTGCCAAAGCCACGTGACACTATCTCTTGATTTTTGCAATTTCTAAAAATAACCTTAGGAGAAGCTTTTAGATTTGGGGTGAAGACGCATTCATCTAATTCAGCAATCATGTTTTCCCTTTAAATTAAAAAATTTTAATTTGCATGGGGGAGCTCTGTACTTTATCTCCACGTGCCCTCCCTGCCCGGGCCTCTAGAAACACCTGGGTGACCTTCACCTAACATCCACAGCCTCATCTGGATGAAGTTGTGGGCGAGATCTGGGTTGTTGGACGGTGAGCCATGTGCTCTTGCAAAGCCAACGACGTCCTTTTCTGCAGCAGGGGCAGTGCTGGCCCTGGGGAGGAGGACAGAAACGACACGTCCCAGGCACACAGCAGTCCTGGGGTGCTGCAAGGTCCCCCATTTCCACCTGGGGTGTCCACAGCAGCCTCTGCTCCCTGTCCCAAGCTGGCCTGCCTCGTGAGCACAGACAGGTGCTAGGACACCATGTGGCCAGCACAGGCAAGCCTGCGTGTGGGACGCTGTCCCCCCTGCCACCAGAGCACCCCAGTGCCCCCCGCCCAGGGATGTCTTCAAAGGTCTTCCGTACTCAGAAGTGTCCCCAGATGGCCAACCAGCTGGGGGTTCACCGTGAGCCGTGGGGGGGTGCGCTGTTGCTCCTGGAGCTGGAAGAGAAACCCACCTGGCTGAAAGGAAGGGGAGGAGCAGTTAAGAGTGGACGTACAGCGGGGAGCGCTACAGTGTGCATCGGGGGGGCCTGGGGGGGCCTTCACCAGACGGATGCCGCCCCGACTCCCCCTCCCTGCTGCTGTCCACTGTCTGCTGGGTGGGCCCTCCTCCCTCGCAGGGACGCTCAGCGGGGGCTCTGGACATCTGGGCCTGACCATTCTTGGTTGCAGGGGGGAGTCCTGTGCTCTACGCGACTGAAGCAGCACCCCCAGTTCTGCCCACTCAATGCCAGGAGACCCTGCGGAAGGCAGAGCGCCCCAAAACGATGTCCACGTCTTCACCCCGAACCTGCACGCATGCTTGTCCGTGCCTCACCCNGGGGGGCTGGACTGCCCAGCCAGGACTTGAGAGTAGCCGCAGGGCCTGGAGCCGTGAAGCTGGAAGACGGAGCCCAGAGAAGACGTGCAGCAGGGACAAAGGGACACTACGCTGCTGGCTTTGAAGGCAGAGGAAGGGGCCGTGGGCCAAGGGTTGCAGGCAGCTTCTAGAAGCTACGGAAAGCCAGGGCAGATTCTCTCTGAGGGCCTCTGGAAGGGAAAGCAGCCCTGCCCGCGCCCTGGTCTTAGCCTGCTGAGACCTGCTGTGGCCTCTGCAGAGCCTCAGTCCCGCGTCTGCCTGAGGGTGTGGCCGGTGGCCCTCTGTCAGGGCAGCCGCAGGAAGCAACTCTCCCAGTGACAGCAAAACGGTCTGCGGGTGGTGAGTGACCCCGTCCCGGGCCCCGCTCGCCTGGGGAGGGACCCCAGCTGCCCCGCCCCCAGGCCCCTCTGCACCGCCGCGGTGGGTGCCGGGCTCCCAGCAGGGGAGAGGCCCTGACACCCCTAGAAAGCACGGGGCTGCTCCTCCAGCACCCTGGACCTGCCGCCCGCTGACTGCATCCTGGTGAGGCTCCCCAGGCAAGACCGAACGGGTAGGTCACAGCCCAGGGAGCCCCTGGGTCTGTAGTGACAACACGGAGTCCTTTAAAGCCACTGGGTGACAAAGAACATCAAAGCGCGTGTCACTCTGTCCTAGCTGTTGACACTTTAGCTCCCACTCTGGACTGTGAGCACTGGTGGGGGCAGGGGTCTCCCTGCCCAGCACAGAGCCTGGCCCGCAGCAGGCTCTGGTGCCTGACACCCACCCCCCTACCTCATCGGAGGTCCTTAGGGAGGAGGGGGAGGGGATCACAATGTCCCCCAGGTCCTGCCCAGACCTCACCCCAGCTCTCAGGACACCCCCCGGCCCTGGGGGGCAGCAGCATCTTGGCAGGATGCTCTGGGAGGGAGGGGTGCACGGGCCTGGGGTTGATGGCCTCATCTTGCCCAAAGCTCTCCCCCCCCAGCTGTCCCCACACGGATGCCCCGTCGGCCCAAGAGTCCGTCACCAAGTCCAGGGGATGGCGCCTGCCCCCCACTGCTGTCTGTCCGGTGCCCCCGAGGGCTGGGAGACTGCAGTCACCTCTGTCCTTCCGGCCCTCTCCACATTGATCTCCCCAAATGTGGCTCTGCCTCATCACCCCCAGCTCAGGATCCCCCACCCCTTGACCCTCCAGAAGCAGAGACCAGGGACCACAGTGGGCCCAGGGCCACCTCTTCATGCCCTCTGCCCACCAAGCACTGCGCGGAGGTGGGAAGGCATCACCTCCTCCGGGAAGCCTCCCTCTGTGTTCAGCACCCCGTGTTCTGCTCCCCCAGGGTTACATGTGCCCCTTTAGGCCTCCAGGGGGGCAGGGCCTAACATGAGACCCGGCATCCCCAAGCTGGGTGGCATCAGTCCCCAGCAGTTCATGACATTATGCCCACCCTCCTGGAGGACTGGCAGAGGACCTGGTCATGACCAGGCTCTGTAAGTGGGGCCTGCGAGGGCATCATGCCCCCCTCCATGTCCCAACTCCCCTCCCCTGGAGCCACCCCAGCTGCTGGACCCCAGGAAGGTGTGGGTAGCCTCTCCGGGCAGCAGAGGGCTATCCTGGAAGGCCCCACTCTGCCCTGCCCCCCAGGGTCCCTCCCAGAGGTGGCCTCCAAGGCCTAGGGCAGCCAGAGGGTCCTGAGGATCTGTTCTCTCATCCAAGACTCATGAGTCTGAGTGTGAAGAGGGTTCAGCCGCCGACCCCCCCACCCCAGCCCTCCGTACCCCCTGGAAAGGCGCTGGAAGACGGACACTGGCTTGAGTTGTCTCTTAGGAGGGAGGGGACCTCGGGACCTGCGCCTTCAAAGTCACGGTCGGCCTGAAGGGCGCGCTCCTGTCCAGGAAGGCGCTGGCGGACTCGGAGGGCCTCGGAGGGCGGGGGAGGAGCACGTCCTTGTCCACGTCCTCCGACACCAGCTGGGCCACGAGCTTCGCGATGTCCTGAGGGCGACNGGGCTGTCTGCTCGCTCCCCCCCGCCCCCTCGAGCTCAGGCGCAGCCTCCAGGTGCCCGCGCTGCGGCCTCAGGTGGCTCGGCGCCTGCGCCCCCGGCCCCACCACCTGCCGGCTTTTCTGCCCGAGGGTCGGCCCCTAGGCGGGAAGTCCGCAGAGCCAAGGCCCTGGCCCTTCCTGCCGGTGCCAGGAGGTGGGAGGCAGAGGGTCCTTCTCCAGCTCGCCCCCGGAGCCCCAGGGAGACGGGCCGCAGAGCCCCTCGCCCGGGACCTGTGGCTCTCCGTGGCGTGGGGCAGCCGCCGGGCTCAGTGCGAAGGCGGGTGGCTCGGACAGGTGCTGTGTCCCTCCCTCCAACCGGTCCCAGCACCGGGGGGGGGGGTTCCCCAGGGTCTGCTGCCCACCACCGACCGTGGGCAGGTCCGCAGCAGGTCACCAGGGCACTTGTTCCCACCAAGCCTGTGTGCTTCAGGGCGCCCCTCAGGTGCCTGCCACCTGCTGTGGGTGCAGTGCCCCCAGGGCCCCCCTGAGACTGGGAGGCAAGCAGAGGGCACACAGGTCCCCTGACCTCAGACCCCGAGCTGAGAGCGAGAGTGTGCGGCTGCGAATCAAGGAAGTCGTTACAGAGCGTCATCACAGCAAATCCTGACTGATAATCTGAGGACTGGAAAGACACCAGAAACCTGGCCCCTGGGGGACTCAGTCAGTTGAGTGTGGGACTCTCAGCTCAGGCTCAGGTCATGGTCCCATGGTTCGTGGGATCGAACCCCACATCAGGCTCCACACTGACAGAGGAGTGGGGGGGTCTGCTTGGGATTCTCTCTCCCTCTCTTCCCCTTTTCTGCACACACGTGCATGCGTGCATGCTCTCTTTCTCTAAAACTAAATAAATTAAAGAAAAAAAGATGTCAAAAACCCACCAAAAATGAAGAACAGGTAACAAATCACGAGAACAGAAAATCAACCATGTAGGCCAACATCCAGGTAGTCAAAGATTCAGGAGGAGAGAGCCAGAAGAGGGTGCATACGCACTTCCAGAGTCGAGGGGGACGGGGCTCCAGACTGAACGGACTCACACAGGACAACGAGAGCGGACACACCCGCACCAGGGGCAGAGCTGTGCCATCAGAACCCCGGCAGTGGAGGAAGAGCTCAGATAGTTGCAGAGGCTGAAAAGCAGGGCCCATGCAAAGGACCTGTGGTCCACACCATCCAGGGCATCAGGCAGCAACCCTAGAGGTTAGAGGCAATACAACAATGCCTTACAAATCCTGAAAGAAAAGGATTTTCTACTGAGAATTTCCACTCACTAAAGTACCAAACAAGTGTGGAGGCCAAATAAAGACATTCTAACAACTTTACAGTCGAGGATTCAAACATCTGGACCCTTCCGGAATAGCTGCTAGATGAGGCAGTCCACCGAAACAAGGGAGCAAACCAGCGAGTAGGGAGTCCGAGGGCCCAGGAACAGGGGTCCTGCAGAGGAGGGGCTGGCAGGGCACCCCAGATGAGCAGCCTTGGGGGGCAGCCTCCTCTGGGAACAGAGCTGGCCTCCAGACTTCCCCCGAGCGTGGCCTGTGGGACTCCGGAGTGGCCACCAGCAGCTGTCCTGTGCCTGGGGCTCTGAGGAGGAGTGGGCTTCATTAGCACAGGCATCGCAGCTCCAGGTGTGGCTGGGGTCCCCAAGGAGAGTGCGCATAGTGGGGACAGGCCCCCAAATCCTTGCATCACAGTTTGGGATGGTCACGGGTAGCACTGGGAGGGACAGAGGGGGACATCACTATGCAGCCACCCCGAGGGGCCCTGCCTGACGTGTCGGGACATTTGTGGGAAGTATCCAGCATCGGGGGAGAGTCTGGGAAAGGACTAATAACCTGTGCACAGGAGATGAAGGGGGTGCGCCACGATTAACCCCAGGGAGAAACACAAGGCTGTGCGTGTGTGAGCACCTGCTGGTCGTGGTGCTCTGTGCTCGGTGGATGTGCTACGTGGGTGAAGCGCACATAGTCACTGGACAGGAAACGCTGCAAGTGGATTTAAGTAAAAAGCCTGAAACCACATAGTGGGGGAAGGGGAAGGCATGTGGGGGGAGAGGGTGCGGCGCCCTCAGTCTCTGGGAGGCGACAGAATGGGAAAGTGAGGATTCGAGAAGCAGCAGTGCCCACATGCTGTGTTAAGCTGTGGGGGCAGCCACAGGAGCCGGAAGAGTGGGTGCAGGGCGGCGCCACCTGTGACCCCAAGAGCTGGGGCAGGCCTGTCGTTCCAAATTACATGTGCACATGCGTTAATAAAAGTAGCAGGTGGGGCGCCTAGGGGGCTCAGTCGGTTCAGCTTCCTGCTTTGGCTCAGGTCATGATCTCACGTTCGTGGGTTCGAGCCCCGCGTCGGGCTCTGTGCTGACAGCTCAGAGCCTGGAGCCTGATTCAGATTCTGTGTCTCCCTCTCTCTCTGACCCTCCCCTGCTCACGCTGTCTCCTTCTCTCTCTGAGAAATAAATAAAACATTTAAAAAATTTTTAAATAAATAAATAAGTAAAAGTAGCAGAAAAATAAAAAAATAAAGACTTTAGTAATTAAGAAGAGTGATCTGATAGATGTGCAAGACATGCACACGTCTGACCCACAGAGAACCACACTCTCACCCAACAAGCGGAGCATCGCATGCATCAGCCACGCTTGAGGCCACCAACGCAGATGCGTCAGCACAGGACTCGCACGTAGTCACAGTAGGTGACCACAAGGCAACACGATGCAATTAAAAATTAATAGCAGAGGCGTATTGACGAGGGCTTTCCCAAACACCCTTCTTATCCACCCGAGTGAAAAGGAAAGTCTGGACTACGTGCCGACTCACTGAGAAACGAGCGAGGGTCCTGTGAAGACGGAGCTTTAGATGCAGGGAAGTTAGAAAAGAGCCACAGAACAGATGACGAAGCAGGAAACTCAAGAAGCCAGGAAAACGACAGCAACAGAAACCCACTACAAGTTAAAGGCAGGAGGAGGAAAGATTAATGAAGAAGTGAAACTGAAAAAAACAAACAGGAAAACAAGGGACAATTGTCACCAGCTAGCTCCCTGAGAAACCAGCAGGACAGAGAGACTGGCGTCCCCACCGGCCCCAGGCATGGTCAGCGTCGTGTCGGCCAGTCTCCTGGCCCGGTTCCAGCGCACGTCCCCGACCTGGACGTCCACGCACGTCAGGCGCTTTCCCCCCAATTCTGGCTGCGCCTCTCCGTAGACTCTGGTTGGTGCTGGCACCCACGTCGCCGGCGTTTCCTTCCCGTCTTGGAAGACGCCTGTGTCTTTGCGGCCTTGAAAAACTGCGGTCGGGTTTGTCAGGATTTCCCCCAGTGGGTTCTGTGCGTGGCCCCAGGGAGGAGTTTCCCACTGCGAGATCCTGACGACGCTCTCCCACGCCGTCCCGGCGCGTCTGTGGTTCGGTCCTAACGTTTGGCGTGGGTTTGGGACACGTGAGGAATCTACCTCATGATCTCTTCAGCGGGCAGCCAGTTACCCCGACGCCATTCATTGGGGAAGTCTGTTTCCCTCTGTCCTGCAATCCAGGCGGAGCACAGGTCAAGTCCCCAGACACACACGGGGCCCATTTCCAGACTACTGGCCCTGGATTGTGGGCTACTTGCCCGCGTCTGTCTGTCCCAACGCCATACGATTTTAATTGCTGGAGCTTAGAGCAGACAAGCAATGCCTGCTCATATGTTTCAAAATCCGGGCCCGGTTTCTTTTCCAAGTAAATTTTCAAAAAAACAGATCTTTAGTTTTTCAAGTAATATCTTTGCTATGCAGTGATATATGCACATTTCCGAATTCTGAATAAAAGAAGCCACACTGCAAACATACGGTGCCACTTACTTCCTTCACTCACAGGTACGTCTGCCGGGTCATCCTGCTGCCACGGGGAGGGGCCCCCAACGCTCTAGCCCCAGACCGTAGGGCAGAGCAGGGCAGCACAGCACGCTGCCAACAGATGGGAGACTGTGCGTGGGAGGCCCCGTCCCACTTGTCTGGAATGTTCCCAGCTTTCCCTGCATGCACATTCATGCGCACATCGAGGGACCGGGCTGTCTTGTAAGTGGGGCGGTTGGTCTCTAGTCCATCGACTGCACCAACACCGGCACCACACCCGCCGCGGGACTCGTGCTTTGTCTTGCCCGTTTCAAGGGTCTCTCTCCGCCGTCTCACTTGTCCGCTTTCTCCCCCTCGGTGTACTCACCAGCTGCGTGCAAACTCACCAGAGCCTAAGCTAACGGACATGCCCGTCGGAGGGCACCAGAGGGCATTTCAAATACACAGCTCCAGACGCTCACGCCACCGTGGGTGCACGTCTGTCCACCCCGAGTCTCGGGTGTCTGGCTGCTCGCCTCCTTCTTGGCGCCCCCGCCTGCCTGACATCACCTTCCCGCTGTGTGAGCTCTGTTCTTCACAACCGGACTGAGGTCCTGAGGTCTGTTTTGTCTTATCTTGCCTATCATTTTATTTATTTATTTATTTTCCCTCTTCTTAATTTTTTTTAATGTTTATTATTATTGAGACAGAAACATAGCATGAGTGGGGGAGGGGCAGAGAGAGAGAGAGAGAGAGAGAGAGGGAGACACAGAATCTGAGCTGTCAGCACAGAGCCCGACGCGGGCTTGAACCCACGAACCATGAGATCATGACCTGAGACGAAGTCAGAGGCTTAACCAACTGAGCCCCCCAGGCGCCCTTATTTTTCCTTCTTCTTAAAAGATTACTGTTGCTGGGCATGAAATTCCAGGTTGATGGTTATGTTCTCCGCTGAGTTAAGTTTCTATGTTGTGAATGCCAGGAGGTCACTCCTTTCAAAACTGTCTCCTCTTTGATCGCTCCTGACATCTTGTTTTGTCCCTGGCGCCCTGCAGGGCACTATGGCAGTTCTTGGTATAGACTCCCCTCATGTCCCCTGCTCTAGGTTTGCTGGGCACGTGACCACATTACACTGCCCGTGTTAGCCGGCCTCCACGGTGGCATCCAGCGATCTGTGCCTCCTGGTGCTCAGGCCCCGTGTCCTCCCTGCCACATTACGTAGCGGTGAACTTGTATCCAACAGGATGTTGTAGAAATGATGGAGCGCGAGTCCAAGGCTGTCGTAGGACATTGCAGCTTCCTCCTTGCTGTCTCCTGAACCACCCACTCTGAGGGAAGCCAGCCTCAGGACGTGAGGACTCGGGCAGCCCCAGGGAGAGGGCCGCGGGGTGAGGAACTGAGACCTTCTGCCCACGGCCGGCACTGACTCGAAAGCCACGGGAGTGAGCCACTGTGGAAGTGGATTCTCTGAGCTTGTTTGACTTTCAGATGACTATGGCCTTGATGGGAACCGGAGCCAAAGCCACCCAGCTAAGCAGTTCCCAAGTTCCTGACACAGAAACTGGGACAAACATATTTATTGTTGTTTTAAGCTGCTAAATCTTGGGGACACTTGTTACACAGCAACAGGTAACTAATACACGGACAGAAACATATGTACATTAGGATAGAATTTTCAAGATTCATGAAAAGTTTGGTTTTTTAAAATGGTATTGAACTGAATTAGTTACTTTGGGGGAATGTGGCAGGTTTAAATCTTAAATCTTCCATTCGAGCAAGGTGGTAAAGCTTTCCATCAGGTATCCTCTGTGTTATTCAGTCTCACGCTGCACGTAGCGTTCGTCCCAAGAGCAGATTTACTCTCAGGGACTTCGCAGTTTCTGTTGTTAAAGGGAATGCATCCTTTTTTCCACTTTCATTTTCTTGTTGGTTATTTTTGTATGTTGAAAAACGATGAAGTTTTAATTGGAGATCATATGTTCACCCTTCCTCTTTTACTAGTGCTCTTCTTTCCTAAGGGGCTTGCATGGATTTTCGAGGTAGACAGTGTATTGGCTGCAGAGTGACCGGTTCATCTTCAGGTATTCATAGCTCCTTTCATCTTCCTGACTTCTGCACAGGCTCCGTGCCGGCGTGTCCATCATCATGGCGATGCCCTGCGTTCCTGCCTGCTGCCCGTGCCTGTGGGAAACACTTCGGTGAAGGCCACCCAAGGCTCTTGATAGCTGTGCTTTATTGGGTTTCAGGCATATCCATCTCTCCCGACCTTACTAAGAATTGATAGGTTAACCGTATATTAATTATACCTCAATTTCACAAAATTGTTTTTAATTGTTATATTTGTTTGAAGGAAAGATACTGCAATTTCTTTTTCAGTGTCTACTGAGATAGTCTGTGGTCTTCCTCCTTTGTTAATGTAGACCATTTTACTAAACGGATTTCCAAATTCCTTTGTCGTTAGGGTATGGGTTTTTTGGGTATACCCACAACTTTCTTTACCCAATATATATTCATCTTGTACCTACTCTGTGAGCCCCGGCACCATCCTAGGCGCTGGGAACAGAGCTGTGAAGAGACAACGTCCCTGCTCTCCTGGGGGATGGAAACATGGGAGGCAGCCAGTGGCACGGTTGTGAAGTTTAGTCTCTCAGATGCTGCTGGGTTACTGCCCACGCATTCAGGACTCTTCCATCTGCACCACAGCTGAGGGGCCGGCCCCTCTCTCCTTCCCCGGTCCCTCTCCTCCTCCCCCACGGCACTGGCGTCGGGGTGCAGCCTGCTCTGCACGTACAAGTGGCTCGACACTTTCAACCTCACTGGTGGGGAGGACTCATTTCCTAATCGCTTGGGATTGCCCACCCATACATTCCTCATTTAGGGAATTTCTGGGACAACTTTAGAATTTTTGGGGGTGTCATTGGCATCTTCAGGTTTTTAAAAGTTAATCTGGGTGATACAAATTCAGATAATCAGCTTTCACCTTTGCTTAATAGCGCTGTGAGATTTCGTGGCTGACTGCCCTTCGCGGGAGTGCCATGCTGCAGACCTGGCCTGTCCAACGGCCGCCTTCACACCCCTTCAGCTGCACGTGGGTCTTTCTGGAAGGCTCCTCAGCTTCACATCTCCTCTCCTGCTTCCAATCTCTCTGATTTTCCAGCCGATTTCCTCAAGTTCATATTCCAACCCTTCTACTGAACATTTCAGTTCTGTTCTGCTTATTTATGAAGAGCTCTGTATCATTTGTGGAGCTTCTTTTTTAAAAAACAGCCCGTTCCAAGTTATACGGGAGTGTCTCTCTTCTAGGTCCTAGGGTCTCACTTTAATATTCTGGAAGCTCTCTGCTCCCTGAACTACCCGGACCTCTGCTTCGGGGTCCTCGCTCTACATTCATGTCAAGTGGAGATGTGAGCTGTTGCTCAGGGCTCCGTGGAAGGGGCATGGCCGGTCGGACACAGCGTCAGCAGAAGTGACTGTGACATCTGTCCTTTCTTGGTCACCTGCTGCCTCCCACTTTCTTCCTGGGCTGCTCCCACCTCTCTGGGGCTCGGACCCAGGGGTGTCTGCTTCTCAAGCACCACTCTTACCCCGTTTCAGGGTTTCAGGAGGGATGAGGAGACTGGCTTGCCGACGCCCTAAACTCCAGTGCAGAGAAAAGGCAAGCCTCTGCTTGCCGTGTGCTGCGTTTCAGGGCCAGTAAGGCGAGCGCGTTAGGAGCGGTGCTCCTCAAATCTGGTGCCTTTTTTTCTTCCCTGACTTGACGCTTGGTCATTTCCCTCTGAGACAGGTGTGTAAACTCCACCGGGCTGGGATCTGGTCGTTTCTCACGAACGTGATGCCCTAGGTGTCTGCAAACTCACTTGTTAGATGCCTCCCCCTGCCCCCGGCCTCCAGGCACTGCACCCAGTGTGCTGGCCACGGTCACTGCAGGCGAGGGAAGGGCTGTGCCAGCCTCCTGGGGCGGGTGGCCCTGCACCCCAGGGCCCGCTGGTACAAGGGCTCACCCAGCCCAGCCTGGCCGCAGGCGTGTTTAAAGTGGGGAACCATAACTGTATGGGAAACACACAGAAGAAAACGTATTTTTAAGCGCAGGAATCCACTATCCAAAGTGAATACTTTTTCCCATAAGATATAAAACACGATTGATAAGGACTCCTTGTCTGAGGTCCCTTCCTCTGGCGTGTGCTGAGTCCCAGTCACGCATTCTTGCTCCTGACACTTGTGACCACGGTCGTGAAGGACAGGAGGCCCGGTGCCGGGTGGAGAACGTTCCCCCGCGTCCCTCTCCTGTAGCGCTCCCCAGCTGTTCCCGGGTGCACGAGGCGCTGGCCCCCTCGCCGGAACGTGCCGTCCCCCATGAAGCCGCCATGCGGTGCGTGCACTCCCGCCACTCAGCTCCCCGGGGGGGGGGGGCTCGCTCTGCACCCTACACTTTTGCCAGGTGTGTCCTCGGGCTCTTTGTGCTTTTGTCAAACAACTGAATTTCATGTACATCCTGGCACCAAATCCCTTTTACTTCTTTTTCTAAAATGTTTGAAGTTTATTTTGAGAGTGAGAAAGTGTGTACATGAACTTGACTGAGCCTGGGGGTGGGGGGGAGAGAGAGAGAGAGAGAGAGAGAGAGAGAATCCTAAGTAGGCTCCACGCTGCAAGCACAGAGCCTGATGTGGGACTTGAACTCACGAACTGTGAGATCATGACCTGAGCCGAGATTGAGAGTCAGATGCTTGACCAACTGAGCCCCCCAGACGCCCCCCCCCCCACCTTCCCTCTCTTTCTGGCCTGAGAAGCCGCGCTCTCTGCGGCAGGCCCCGTATTCTGACGACTCGTGTCCGCACGGGTTGCTGATGTCTGGCCTCTGTCAGTGCTGGGTGTCCGGGCAGGAAGGGCCTGGGGACAGCTCCTGTTCGTCTCCCTTTTTGGTGCAATCTGCTGACCTGTGTCCAGCCGACCGGCCCCAGCCCCGCAGGGCAGCTGGTGGCCCCAGACCCGGGGCAGCCTCACTCCGTACCTCCCTGGGCCTTCTGGACCTTCCATCACATACAGGCTGCTCTCAGGTTCCCGCCTGCTTGCTGGTCGCCCCGTGGTCGCCCTGCTCCACGCCATGACCTTCTCCCATTTCTTCTTAACTTCCTACGTCTCCTTCTTCTGTGTGGTAAATGACACATAAACTTAATCATTTAAGGTGCACAGTTCGGTGCCGTGAAGCACATTCGGCCACCACGACCATCGTCTCCAGAACCTTCTCCTCGTCCCAAACCAGAACTCTGTCCTCATGAACACTAGCTCCCCATGCCCTGCCCAGGCTCATGCTATTTTCTGTCTCCAGGAGTCTGACCACTCTAGGGACACCTCACGGGCACCCACGGACGGACCCCCAGGCCACTTCCACCTTTTGGCGAGTGTGAATCACACCGCTGCAAACGTGAGTGTGCACGTGTCTGCTTGAGTCCCTGCTTTTCGGTTCTTTCAGAAACGTGTCCGGACGTGGGCTTGCTGGGTTACAAGGCAATTCTACGCTTAGCCTCGTGAGGGACTCCACGCTGCTTCCTACAGCGGCTGCACCACTTTACGCTCCCGCAGCACGCACCGGGCTCCAGTTTCTCCACACCTTCGCCAGTGCTTCTCGTTTTCTTTGTTTTTGATCGTAGCGATCCTAATGGCTGTGAAGCGGCATGTGCTGTGGCTTTCCTTTGCCCTGCTGGCCCCAGGACGGATGGCATGGAGCACTTCCTATCTACTTGTCGACCACTGGTATAACTTTGGAGAAATGCCCAAGCCCTTTGGCCATTTTTGTTTCAGGCCATTTTTCTGTTTAGAGTTTTAGGAGTTCATTATACATTCTGGACATTAATCCCTTATCAGATGTGTGATTTGTAAATGTTTCCTCTCATTCCTCAGGTTGACTTTTCCATGTTCTTTGATGATCAAAAGGTTTTAATTTTGATGAAGCCTGATTTAGCTATTTTTACTTTTGTTGCTGGAGCTGTTGGGTGTCATCCAAGAAATCATTGCCAAGTCCATTGTTGTGAAGCTTTCTCGTTTTCTCCTAGGAGTTTTGTGGTTTTATGTGTTTGATCCATTTTGAGTTAATTTTTGTGTGTGGCATCAGGCAAGAGTCTGGGTTCATTCTTTCATTTGTGCAAACCCAGGGTTCCCGGCGCCGTCCTGTTCCACCAGGCGTCCCAGGGCTTGGTCAGCCATGTCTGCCTTTGCTCGAGCCATGCATTTTGCCTCCCTCAGTTTTGTTGGGTTTTCCACGTGTGGTCACCCGTAACCGCCGTTCCTTTCACACTCCTGGACCTGGAGAAGGTTGGAAAGGCCGCCCCACGCGCCCGGTGTTGGATGAGGCATGGCTACCACTGCCCGCCCTCTGGAGCGCTACACCACTGCCTTCCCCACCGACTTGAGACCTCATCTTCATCCTACACTAAATGTCTGTGGGCGTTTGGGTCAATTTCCAGACTTTCTATTCTGTTCTGATGATAATGCGTCACAGTGCCAGGACTCCACTGCTTTGATAACTGACACTTTGCGATATGAACTCACATCTGTTAGCGCTGAACGTACTCCTGCTTATTTTTCTATTTGACCAGTTTGACCTATTGAAAATGAGAAGACAAACGTTTAGCATTTTTAGCTTTATTTGTTTAGCAGTCTCTATACTCAGCGTGGGCTGAACTCATGCCCCCAAGATGAAGAGCTGCACATTCCACTGACTGAGCCAGCCAGGCGCCCCAAATGTTCACCACGCTGATCGCTGATGACGCTGAATTGTGAAATGTCTAGGGAGGCCCCTCAGTGACGGCATCCGCTGCTGCCAAGTCTCTCGGTGATGCTTCAGGGTGCTTTTAATCTCCTCTCAAACAGGTCTGCACATTTCCTGTCCAGTGTATTCCTTTCCCACTCACTCATCTCCTAAAGTCTGTTGCTGGTGTCACCTCAGCCGCGTTACGTCCCCCTCGTCTGGCTGCAGGGCTAATTCTTCCGAGATGGCACAGGCCACCAGGACGATGGCAACATGGCTACTGCTGTGACTCTTCCTGGTCTTTTCCCCGAACTGTCCTGCTCTCCTTTGTGACAGAGGTCTTCTTCAAATGTCTGGTACCCCTGGCCATTAGCTCATGTTTCACGGGGTGCATATTTCATAGATTAGCAACGTGGGTGGATCGGGGCTTGGGGGCTGAGGCAGCAACCTGTTCCCGCTGCCTCCCATCTCGCACCCCAGAGCGGACCTTCTTTCTCTGCCCAAGCTGTGATCCCTGGTGGCAAGCCCTCCCCTCCTGTTGTGTTCAGTGAGATTGTCAGGAAGCAGGCCCAGCCCGCAGGGAGAGATGGATGTTGGCAGCCCCTGCGCCGGGGGCAGGTCTCCTCAGACCTTGGCCTCAGCCTGAGGTCTCTGCCCTCTTGTGAGCTCGTGTCATCACCATGTGGGGTGGAGGCGGCCCTGGGGGCTCGGGGTGGGACGAGAGGAATGCTGAGGCTGAATGACGTCAGCCAGACTGGAGGCTCCCGGGAGGCTGCACTCCAAGGGCAGGGTCAGGAGGAAGAATACTCCACGCTGAGGGGGACAAAGAGGAAGGACGCCAGGCAGGACACCGAGACAGAGAGTAGCGCAGGGAATCCCTCGAGACCGCAGCGAGCAGCTGACGCTCCCCAAGGGCTGAAGCAGAGGAGGGGAGCGGCAGGCTGACACGGGGGGCACCGCCCCCCAACCAGGCAGCTGGGGGTCTGCAGAAATGGGTCTGTGCCCTCTCCCGGCCTCTGCCCGGCTCCCTGTCCCTGGCCACCTCCCGCTGGACCCTTCTTTCCTGCTCCCCTGCTGCTTCCTCGGCCCTTGGCCACCCACCTCTCTGAACCTCAAACTTGAGCAGTGGCCTCTAAGTGCTGTCAGTGTGCCCCCAAGTCCCCACCGCCTACTCGGGACCCAGGCTTCCCAGTCCCTCCTTCCTCACGACAGTGACACGCCTGTGTGTTTATGTCCCAGACAGTCCGACCCGACCCGAGAGGTCAGCCCCGCACAGGGGGTCTGCCTGCCCGGCCCTCCAGGACCCTCACAGGCGCTGGGGCGGGGCCTGCTTTCCCTCTGTTGCCTTTTCTCCTAAACCTGTGAGCGCAGCAAGCGCGCATGCGCACAGGCCTACGTGCCAGCCTGACATGCTGCCGCTCGCCACCCTCGCCCACGGCCAGCACTGTGCGTGCCCAGCCGCTCACGCCTGGGACGCACCCTGCTGGCTCCGAGCCTTCCGCACAGGGAACCGCACACAACCTCAGGGGGTCTGGCTTCTGGGCTCCTGGAGCACCCCCTGGGGTAGGGTGGCTGTCGTGGGGCCTCCTCTCAGTGGTGCCGCCCTCTCGGCCCAGGGTGCAGATGGGGGAGGGGGGACTGAGGCAGGCCCCGCTGAGGTGCAGAAACGGACAGCACACCTGGTGGCGGCCGCCCAGCGGACACTGTGCGTGTCCCCCATCAGTGCCCATCGGCCCTCCCTGAGGCCCGAGGGACCACTCATACCGCATGCCCCGACCAGCCCGCCTGCAAAGCCAGTTCTGGGGTCCAGCTTACCCAGTCCTGAGTCTGCAGTACCTGTGGCCCTCCGCTCCAGTCGCCCGGCTGGCCCCAGGCTGTGGTGGGGCTCTCCGGGGGAGGGGGGTGCCCATGCTCCTGGGGCCGCGGCAGCCCTGGCTTCTTCCCCAGGGGGGCATCAGCCAAATGCTTCCCACCGTCCATGTCCGCCCTTCAGCCTGAGTGTCTGCGCCTCCCGGGCTCTGGGAAAGGCCCCCACGGCTCCCTGCGCCCCTCAAGCAGATGGAGGCGGCATCAGGCTCTGCTGGGCTCACCTGCGCTCTATCAGCCAGACAGTGTTGGGCAGGCCTCAGGCCAGTGGGTGACCTGGTCCCCCAGCTCCTACTGCTGTTCCCCGCCCCCACAGGATCACCGCTGGCTGGAGCAGCCGCAGCGCCCTGCCAGCCCTTCTCCCAGCGCCCAGGTTTCCCACCTTGGCTCCAGCCCGGTGGGTGGGAAGTGGCATGTGCCCCCAACCGACCGCTGAGGACCTGCTGAGGACCTACAGAGAAAGCCCGGAAGGATCACAGAATGAAGGGCCCCCCAGCGCTCCCTGCCTCCCTCCTCCCACCCGCTGTGACCTCACCTAGACGCTGCGGACCACACCCCAAGGCTGACGGTGAGCCCTAGGACACTGCCCCTCTCCCCTCCAGGGGCTCTGCGTGCAAGGAGTGGGCTGAGGGGAGTTAGGGCAGGGTCAGGAGGGCACATGGTAGAAGGTCGGGTGGAGAGGACCATTAGGGAGGCAGCAATCATTGGCGGAGGAGCAGGGTGGTGGGAGGGTACGGAGGTGGGGGAGGGGCTGGGTACAGGGTACAGGAAAGGGCAGGGTCCGCTAGAGGTAGGGAGTGAGAAGGAGTGAGGTACGCTGGGGCCAAGGAGGGGTANGCTTCCGCTTCCGGCCCGCGCTGCGCCTGCGCCGTAATCCCGGCCGTCGGGGGAGGGGGGATCCGGCTCCGCGCTCGGGGGTTCCCGGCTCGGGCCACTTCGGAGTGTCACCCAGCGCCGCTCGAAGTTATCTTTCAGATGCTGCCCTCCTCCGCCTCTGGAGGGCCTCGGAGGCGCCCTTCGGAGCTCGGGGGTCCTCGGCCGGAGCCCCCC
>NW_027528876.1:283817-285886 GCF_008692635.1 Crocuta crocuta | reverse complement strand
GCGCGCGCGGGGCGCGGCCCGGGGCGCGCGGGCGGCCCGGGAGGAATCACACAGGAGGCCAGGGAAGGCCTGGGGTTGCCCCCCAGGTTTATTAGTGTTTTGCATCAGCACCGTAAAATAGTCCACGTGGTCACATACGTGACAGATTAGAATCTGTTCCCCCAAAAGGCTATTTACATGAATCCTGTTTTTCATTTAAAAAGAAAAAAACCTCGCAACACGTACATCCTAGAAACTAAACAATGCACGACGGATGGATGGGGGTCTGCAGAGACGTAGAGGGGCACCCCTTGGCCTACAGGTTCGGACCGCGCGGTGGCCCCCAAGGCCAGGAGGGGGAATGTCGGGACGCGTTCTCCCTCCTCCACCCGTGGGGGCGGGTCTGGGGAAGGCGGCGAGGACAAGCGCGGTCAGGTGGCTGGCCCACGGAAGCAGGTGGCCCTGTCCTGTAATGAGGAATCTGCTCCAGAGCAAAGGCCCGACCGCAGTGTGGCCAGGTCTTGCCGTCTGGGGGTGAGGGCAGTGCAGCAGGGCCAACCGGGGACCCTGGGAGGGTGGGGGGGCTGATGTGGGAGGAGAGACGAAGCGGTGGACCGGGCTGGAGGGCAGTGGCCAGCCCCCACCTGGCCTTGCCTGGTGGTGACTGGCAGCTGCTCCTGCCTGGGACCCATGTGCCTCGCACCCCACACCGCTGCCTCCTCCGAGTGCCTACAGCTGCACTGGCTCGCTCACAGATGGCTTTGGCTTGTGCATCTTCCTTTGAGGAACAAAGTGCTTTTACGTGGGTCCTCAGAACAGCTCCATGAGGTAGGCAGGGCACGTGACCATCCCCGTTTAGCCAATGGGGAAACCGTGGCACAGGTCTCTGAGAGAATCACGGTGGCTGGGGCTGTCTGCATGACCTCCTCGGCCCCGGGGACGGTGTGGTGGGTGAGCCCCATGGCACTTAGGCACAGGACGGATGGCCACCGGGCTCTGTAGGCCCAGGGGCATAGGGTGGAGGCGCTGCGTGCCCTCCCCTTGTGTGTACAAGGACGCAGCTATGGAAGTGGACAGGGAGGCACATTTGAGGGGGGAGGGGGATGGTCCCACAATAGGGTGACTGCTCTCTCTGGTCCCTTCCTCTAAAGCCAGCTCTGTAGCTCAAAAGCTACGTCAGGAGCCTTGGCTGTACCTCCTTCCTGCGGAGTTTGACCTTTGGAAAGGAACCTTAAGGAGCAGTGACCAAGGCCCTGAGGCCCAGTGGTGGGAACCAGCGCAGGGAGGCTCACGGTCCCAGGGCCTGCTTCTCAGGGTGGCGGCTGGCAGACACCGCACAGGCTGCCTGAGGTGCTGGGCTCAGCGGCCAGCACCCCAACCCTGGTCCTTCCGAGTCAGGAGTCAGCCTGGTCCCCCGTGCTGTCAGGAGGAGTACAGGCCGTCCTGGGGAAGGTCCTCCTCTGCCCAAAGGCAATCCTGAGGCCGCACACAAGGTCAGGCCCGTGTCCTGTTCCGTAATTAGCCCAGGAACCCCTTCCTGCCTTGGGGGAGGAAGCAGGTAGGTCACAGGTAAGGGGAGGGGGCCATCTCACTCCCCCGAGGTCAGGCCTGCCTGTGGCACAGGCCGTTAGTGAGGCCTGCAGCCTGCGCTGTTTGGCACTGTTTTCTGAGCACAGCCTGGGTGGCCCCCTGAGTGGGCTACCAGGGTCCCAGCTGCCAAAGGATGGGGACTGGTGGGCTCTTCCTGTGGACACTGGGCTGGACTCTAGCTTCAGGTCAAGATGTCCCTTTCCTGCTACACGGGAAGGCAGGCAGCAAGGCTGCCACCCAGGGCGGGACCCAAACCCAAACCCTCACTCTTGGGAGCTTGGCCCAGAGACGCCAGGGCTCCTGCCTCCGTGGGGTACTCCCAGCTGTACCTACGGCTCCACTGGTGCCTGGTGCCTGTGGCCAGGCTGCCCTGCCTGAGCTTTCGCTGGCCACGTAAGTGTGCGTGGGCCCAGACACTGCTCAGCCGGCAGGTGGCCGGGGGGCTGGGGGGAGAAGGGTGAGGGGGCTGGGGCCAGCGTCGGGGGCCACTGTGCCAGGAG
>NW_027528876.1:275443-283794 GCF_008692635.1 Crocuta crocuta | reverse complement strand
GCGACGGTGCTGGCTGGCTCTGCCCCAGCCCCGAGGGGCCGCCGGGACGTCAGAAGAGCAGTGTCTGTTTGGCAGCTACATTATAACATGTATTTAAAAGCATTAAAAATATCTGCTACTAGAAAACCTCTGCTGCCCCGTGAGGCTGGAGTTTATCGGGAACCACAAGTGGGCGCTGCTGGGGCGTCTCGGCTGGTGGGCGGCTGGGCCCAGGCCTGGGCCGTCTGGCCTCCAGCCTCCGGCCACCCAGCTCCGTGTCTGGGCCCACAGGCAGCCCATGGATCTGCGTGGCCGCCGGCCTGACCCCAGTTCCCTGAGGAAGCAGTCCTGGCTTTCAGGAAGGACAGGACGCGAAGGTGAGGACCCTTCTTGCTGGGGGGGCTCGGGAGGTCCTGAGGCCAACACACCTTTCGTGATCTCAAAGCTCAGCGCCGTCTGCTTGACCTCCCGCCCCGCGGCACGTCCGGTCATCCAGCAGAGCAGCTCACGGCCCCGGTGGGGAGCCTCCCCGTGAGTTTCCAGGTTGAGAGCACATTCATACTTAAGACTGTTTCTCTTTGTGTTTTTAAGTGTCTCCGTAGTAAACTGAAATGTTAACAGAAGCAGCTGGGCCCCCGGCGCGCGCCGTCCAGGGCTCGGGGGCGGGGCTAGCAGGTGGACTTGGAGTGTCCGAAGATGCAGATGGGAAAGTGCTTGACGTGGGAGGACCACTGGGCCGCCAGCTGGAAGAACTTGACGTCATTCCACTCCACGCCGTCGATGAGGACTGTGGGGACAGCACCGCCTCACTGCCCGCCCGCCGCTCCCCTGCCCCTGGCTCCCAGCCACCCGTGGCGGCCGGCCTCTCCCTGAACTCGGGGACCCGCTCCCCCACAGCCCCTCTGCCCTGGCTGGGATCCGCAGAGCGGATTAAAACACCCTCCTCCGGAGGAAGGGGGGTTAGTTCCGGACCACAGTGGTCGTCAGACGGGAGCTCACAGAGAGAAAGTCGTTTTGGGCTCCGTATTCTGAATTAATTAGCTGCAGAATATCTTCTCTAAAAAGTCTGAGATGTACAAATCAATATTTTAAGAGAACAGAAAGGATTGAGAAATTACTTCTGAAAATTTAAAAAGCTGTTCTATGCACACACGTGCTTTATCCAGATAGGTAATAGCATTTCATGCAAAACGAAAGTGTTTCCAGAGGTGAATTTTAAAAAACATTTTGGCCTCCTCTGGTTTACTTTCATACTTTAGACGGGACCAATGGTAACTTGGGTCAAGAACCCAACTCTCTGTGGGTTCCCCTCTGAAGAAGGACACGTGGACAAGTTCTGGGAATTCTGGGAGCCCCACCCCCACTCCGCAGCCGGCACTCACCCCTCAGCATGTTCTGCTGGTGCTTGGCCGTGCAGATCAGGCGGCTGATACCCTCGATGCACTGGCTTTTAGACTCCACATCCTTGTCCTTGGTTTTCTTGGGCAGAAACATCACTAGAAGGAAAAGGGCCGCAGGGCTCAGCCACAGCCCTCGGATCCCTGCCTCCCCAAGCCACCCACAGTCCACTGTGGCCACAGCCACCAGCCCTCCCACCTGCCCAAGTGGTCTCTGCTCAGGGCTGTCCTCAGAAGCCGCCCCCAGACCCACGGTGGCCTCGGGGCCTGCAAGGTGCTCCTCTGACTACCCCAACAGTCAGCCTGCCACCCCCACCTCACCCTTCTTGTTCTTCTCCTTGGTGACCACGGTCATGGACATGGTGGGCGTGGCCGCAGCCTCGCCAGTGCTGGGCAGCCTGCTGACCTGGAGAGACCGGAAGGTGCACTTGAGCGTGTTTTTGGTGGCAGGCAGGTCCTTCTTCTCCACCTCTCTCTTCCTGTCTGCAGGCGGGGCTGCCGTCCAGTAATCCACCTGCAGCCCCATCAGCTCAGCGCCGACGCCCTGGCTGCGAAAGCAGAGGGGCCTCACTCCTCTGTCCCGGCCCGGTGGCCGGCCGCGCTGCTGAGTACTGGGGGACCGCCTGCAGGAGCTGCCCAGCGGAGGGAGCCCCAGCCCTGGAGCCCGTGTGGCCCGTCCCTGGGCTCTGGAGACAGCCCCATCTGGGCCTGTGGGTGGGCACAGTGGCCGCGCTGAGGTCACCTGGGAGCACCTGGGTCTGCCACCTGCCTGCCCTCTCATGCCACCCCTTTGAGTCTAGAGGGCCAAGGTCAACCAGCCTCATCTAAGGTGTGGCCCCCGTGGGAGTCGGGAGCAGCCCTGTGACCCTGTGGCCCATGTGGGTGTGAGGACACCCTCAGACCCCTCAGGTTTTGTCTGGATGAGTCCTGCTCAAGAGAGGCCCGAGGGCAGCTGAGAAGGTTACTGACCACCCCCGCCCTGGTCCCTACAGGGAACCACATCCATGCACATCTTTCCCAACGCCCGTGTGCGTGTGGAGCACCCCCCACTTGCTTACTCTGTGTGGTTTCGGTCCCTAGCGCTGCCAGGGCTGGGGGGACAGGCCCGGCCAGAGCCTGCGCCGGCCCCACCCCATGGGCACCGCATCCCAGCAAGCCCCTGTCTTCCCAAGACTGTTCTGAGCCCACCCTCCAGTCAGACCCTGGCATCCCAGAGCTGTGGCCAGTGGCGGTTTGTGTGCATTCTTTAACCGTCGGGGGTGCGGTGGGGCACTGCGTGGCACGGCCACGTTTACCTGGGGGAGGACAGGCCCCCGCTCACCGACGGCGAGGAAGGCGGGGTGGGCGAGGCCTCCTTGGCCGCGGGAGACATGGACGGTGGGGTGGACGAGAGCACGCTGGAGCCCGAGGGGGCCGCGTCATCAGAGTCACCTTTGGGGAGAAGTGGGGCACCCTTGAGCGCCCGGTGTCTCTGCCCCCAGGGCAGCCCCGGGGGGGGGCCGGGAGGGCTTGTGCGGAAGGCGGAGAGGAGCCTCCCACAGCGGGCGTCCCTCCCCTTCCTGGCCCCTAGGGCAGGGAGGACAGGGTTACCTGACGTGGCTGAGGACGGCTCCACTATTCCAACCTTGACCACCTAAAAGGCAACGGGATGCTGGCTGGCAGCAGAGTGGGGCTGTGGCCAGCCCTCCGGCCGGGCCGGGTCCCTGGGCTGCGCCCGGCCCCACCCTCCCTGGGGGCGCCTGGGATGGAGCAGAGACCCAGTTCTTCCGTGGCTGCACGGCTGTGCTGGGGAGACTCTGCGGAGCTGCAGCGCCCTCTGTGGCCGTCCCCCACCCGGGAGGGGCAAGACTCCACACTCCGGCCCACAGCAAACCGTGAGCACGTGTGGCTGGCCCGGCCAGAGGTTGGTGAGCTCCAGGCGCTGGTGTGTGGGACCCCTGTCCAGCGAGGGGCACAGGTGGCCCCATGGCCAGCACCAGGTGCCTGGTCAGAGAGCTGCTGCTCCAGACCCCTGCGTGGTCACGTTAAGTGGTGACTCATTCCTTGGTCACATGATGGTGTTGCAAGTGTCCATGGGGTTGGGGTGGGACGCCGTCGTCACTACCTAAGGTTCCCCGAGACCGGCTGGACTCCTTCCCTCCCAGGAGGGCTGGCGGGTACCCTGACGCCTGGCGGGGGTCAAACCACGGCCTGCTGTCCCCTGCGCCTGGGCCCCTCTGCCTCTGGCTCTCACAGCAGGTGCCCAGGCTGGGGGCCACATGGGGAGGTAAGCGGCTGTGAAACGTTGGGGCACCGGCCCGGCTGGTGTGGAGGAAGGTGAACTTCCCAATTTACACACACCTCAATCCCAGCACAGCTCCCAAGGGACAGACACCCCGCCGGCCCCCCTGGGGCGCCCGCCCACAGCCGAGTCTGACACAGGCCCCGTGCCCAGGCGGTGCCGGCAGGGAGCCCTCCCGGCCTCTAGGTGTGTGTGTGCGTGCAGCGGTCAGACACTCCGGGCCCAGCCCTGCTCCACGTGGGGGGAAGACAAGAAGCTTTAAGATGGGGTGGGGGGCAGATTTTAAGGAATAGTCTGCTCAAATTGGTGAAGAATGTTCTAGAACTTAAAGGTAGCACAAGCACCACAGCGGAGTACTCACCCCTACGAAGGGGATGAACTTTTGCGAAGATTCCTCGTCAGGGCTAGGAACACGAGAAACATAGTTACTCTTCCCTCGGTGGCGCCCACACCCATCCCTGACCGACCTCTGACCCCGGGGTCATCTCTTTGCACCTGAGGTCAAGAGGCCAGTGGGGAGCCCCACGGGAGCCCAGCTTCCTGGGAGAATCTGTTGTCCATCCCAGGTGCCCGGTGCCCCACGGGGACCCTGCATTCCCGCTCAGCCCCCGGACAGCGGCCTCCTGCGTGTGTCTGGGACCCCCCCACCCCCCGAAGACAGTGGGCTTCCTCCAGCACTTCAGGGTGACCGAGGTTTTCTCCAGATAGTCTGGGTGAAGTCCGGGCCAACTAGACAGACGAGGCTGGGGCACGGGCAGGTCGCGGGCCTGCACACACCACGCTCTGACAGAGCGACACCCCGAGAGCAGCCTGAGGGGAGATGGAGGCTTCGGGGCCGTGCTGCGGTCGGAGCTTCCCTGCGATCGCTGGTCGCAGCCTGTCCTCGGTGAAGGCAGCCATGTCCCAGGANGTGAACCCCCTTCTGTCTTCTGTGGCCCAGGCTATGGCCCGCCCTGCCGCCCAGTTCTGCACTGGGCTGTTCGATGACGGGCCTCCAGCTGGGGGCCTGGGCTGCAGCCTGAGAGGCTCCCCCTGGGGAGGACTCGGCCACCAGGCTCCACTGGCCTCTAGGAGCGTGGGGAAGCCCCACAGGGCAGGCCCAGTCCCTGTCCCTCCTGTGGCTTCCTGGCCTCTGCGGGCCATCCTCCCAGCTCGGCTGCTTTGGTCTCACGTCCCCACACCGAAGAGCTCGCCCTCAGAAAGCGACTTTCCTGCAGACGGCTCCGCTGTGCCCAGGGGCTGGCCGGAAGGGTCCCCAGGCCCAGGGCCCCTCGGGGAGAAGCGGCTGCAGCAGCACCTGTGGGGGCTGGCCCCCGTGGGGACAGGCGCCAGCACGGAGGGCGCGCGCAGCACCCAGGGCCCTTCCGGCAGGAGCTCTGTCCTCGCTCAGCACTGCGGGAGGGGACAGCAGCCGGCAGGGCCCCAGGGCGCCACCTGGGGGGGGCGGCACCCCAGCACCGCCCTTCATTTCCAAAGACGACTCGACCCGGCAAAACGTCTTTGGACAAAAGAACCTAGAGACTCAGGCCGTCCCACTGAAAATGACCAAATCCCCGCCTTTCTGACCTGAGGGGAACAGTTTGTCCACTTCAGAGAACAGCAGTTTGAACCCTGTGACCGGGCCGGCTTTCGCATGCGAGGCGGCACAAGACAGGGGGTCCCTCAGGGCCTCCCCAGCCCGGTGCAGGGGAGGCTCCCACCCACGGGGCCCCAGGACCCGCCCCATGAGCCTTGTGCAGGGAGGCAGACGGAGGCGCGCAGGGGCGGACAGGAAGCGCCCCCACACAAGGGTGTAGCTGGGCTCCCAGAAGCCAAGCCGAGCTGCTGGGCCATGCAGACAACATTCAGCACTTGACACGTGCCCAGCGGGACAGGGGTGACACCGGCTTGCCTAAACTCAGGACCGAACACACGTGTGGCTCCGTGGTGAGGGCCCCTCGGTCTGGCTCACGAGACCACAAAACGTGCCTCAACATGACACTAGGGACACGAAGCTGAGGGGCACTGAGGATGTGGGGCCCTGAGCGTCCCCCGACCCTGGTGCCCTGAGGGAGCCGCCCGGGCCGCACACAGCCAGGGCAGTCTGGCCACGGGCCACGAGCTGGGTGCTGTGTAGGCCTTCTGTGCAGGTGCTCCCACGGGGCCCGCCCGCTCCTGGTCTCCTGGCCCCTCCGTTCTCCATCACCACCTGCTGACCCCCGGCCCTGGGCTCTAAGGGTGGCCAGCACACGGGGCCCTCACAGGGCTCCACCCAGGGTGTCTGGAGCCCCACCCCAGGTGCCGGTGTCACCGCTGTGACGCAGACGTGGGGGCAGGAGGCACAGGGTCCCCTAAAGCCCTGGCTTGAGGCTCAGAGGAGCCAGCGTGGGGGAGACGAGACGCTGTGGCCAGGCAGCGAAGCAGGCTGCGGGCTTCCGCAGCGGTCGGCGGGCACACCGCGGCTGGCCTTTCTTTAACTCACAAAGGCTTGTTTAGCAGGACAATGTGGGGGCTCAGACCCCTCCTCCTGGACTGTCTCAGGGTCCAGCCAGAGTGCTGTCTGGAGCCAGTGACCCTGTCCTGGTTTGCGCTTTTCCAGGAGAGAAAGAACCCAAGACCCGGGGCGGGGCAGGGCCTCGGGGGAGGGACCCGGCGGGCAGGCCGCCAGGACAGACAGGAAAGGGGGCCCCAGATGAAAGGGCAGCTGTGGGCGGGTCCCGGGGCTGTGGGTTCTTCAGACGGCGGAGCCGCCTTGGGGGTGAAAAGCCCTTTATTGCACGTGGGGTCTTAGTGGTCTGGCCACCCATCCAGTTAGGCCCCAAGGCTTGGCTGGGAGACCCTCCATGCTGTGTCGGCCGCCCGGGGGCCCGGGCCGGGGCAGGCTCCCCACGTGCAAAAGCAGCACGCACACTGTCCTTCCAGAGGGGTGACCCGAGCCAGGTGCACAAATACCATGTGCCAACAAGGAGGCCTGCACGTGGCCAGCGTGGGGTCAGTGGTCAGTGTCTCATGGTGACACCCAAGCACCTGCTTCTAACGTAGGAAGTGGAGCCGCTGTGGCTTCGGACACGGAAACTCGCTGAGGGGCTCAACTCGGCCACTTCTCCAACTCGGACTCTGGGCTGAAGTGGACAGGACGGCCTGCCGGCTCTCGCATCTCGGTGCCCCTTCAACCCCGCGGGCCGTGAGCAAAGTCCTGGCCCGGGGTGGCCACCTGCCCGCTGCCTGGGGGGCGGGGCCCTGCCTGGCGAGGTGCTGCCCCTCCCGGCCCACGGAGAGGTGGGTGGGGGGTAAGGGACGCACCCCACCTGCTCACACTGCTAAACAGCCCTAAAGACCAGCCTGGGGGCAGAGGGGTGCAGACCCAGGGACAGCGGTACCTGAGGGTAAAGTCAAAATGAAAGTTCTTTTTCCTTTTCAGAAAGCCACCGAGAGAGAAAACACAGACCCGTTGTTACGCGCGGGGATGCAGCTCAGGGACAGCACGGCCCTCGCGCAGGAAGAGCCGGAGCTGAGCCCTCAGGAGAGCCGTGCAGCGCCCCCAGACGTGAGCAGAGATGCTGCGGAGTCTGCAGCCCACCTCCCTGCCTCCCGGGCACTGGCCCTCGCCCACGTGGGCCCGGCAGCTGGGCCTCGGCCCGCCCTCAGCCCCAGTGCCCACCGCTGCCCGCCGCCCTGACGGCCCAGGAAGCCCAGGGTGGGGAAGGAGCCTGTGCCTGCATTCCAGGAAGCAGGTGGCTGCCTTCTTGTGAGTGACGCAGAGGGCGGCCCGGGACTGCCACGCCCACTCGCGGCTGCCCCCAAGCCCAGCCGGGTTTGTCCCTGATGGCCACCCTGAGGGGCCCCCAGTGTGCCGCCCGGGGGTCCGTGTCTGCTGTGTGGAGCCGGGTGCACCCAGCCACCCCCCCGTCCCCCGCCACAGCCTGCCCAGCCCAGGGCCCAATGAGGTACCTCTTCTGCTTGTAGGTCAGCATGGCTTCTGCGATGGGCAGCTGGTGGGCGCAGTTGGCGCCCGCGATGTACTGCGTGATCCTGGACACGATGTCCGGGGTGTCCTGCACTGCAGGAGGAAGTCGGGCAGGGTCCGTGGGGTGCCACGCCTCTCTCCCTCTCCACCTGTTTGCCCAGGAGCAGGGGCCATGCCGGGGGTGGCTGAGCGGGCCCTCTGCCCTCCACCCTCAAGGGGTCCCGGGCAAGGCCAGTGAGGCCCCTCCAATCCCTAGGAGCCCTCGCCCTGAGGCCCATGGTGGACAGAGGGGGGCACCCGCCGAGGCCCCGTTGCTTCTGACAGAGGCCGCGAAGCCTCGCCCGCTGGCTCTCCCTGGGCCTCACCAGCGCTCTGGGCCTCCAGCCTGTTGAACAGGTCTCTCCAGGCCAGGTCCTGGAAGAAGTTGTTGTAGCGGTAATCCACGGAGCCCAGGTACCTGGCCACGGGGTGGGAGCCTGCAGGCCACGGGGACAGGGTCAGGCCGCAGCGCCCGCCCCACCGGAGCCCTCCCCACGGGCCCGGGGGCGTCCTGCAGGCCACAAGCGGGGCTCGGCACCGGCCGGTCTCTCCCCCAGGACCCAGCACTCTCCGTCACGTTGACGTTTACAGGTTTCGTCATAAGACAAATGGTGTCTTCGCCCAGTGGATGACGAGGAGGCACGTGGGGTGTGTGCACAGCACAGCCCCGCCCCCACGCCAGCCCCTCACCCAGCAGGAAGATGAGGAA
>NW_027528876.1:274944-275153 GCF_008692635.1 Crocuta crocuta | reverse complement strand
AATGCTGCGCTCCCGCCACGGCGATCTTCACGGGGGTCGGGGGCTGGGAGTTGCAGTTGCAGCTGAGGCCCCGAGGGCAGGACACAGAGGGGACAGAGGCCTCAGGGCGCCGTCCTGCTGCCAGGACCACCCCACTGAGCCTGAGGGGGTCCCCAGCCCAGGAGGAAGCGAGCACCGTGCCCCCTGCTGGCCACACCCAGCAGCCCCCC
>NW_027528876.1:261569-274801 GCF_008692635.1 Crocuta crocuta | reverse complement strand
GGACAGGCCCTGGGGAGCCTGTGACTGGGCTCATCTGGAGCCCGCCCACAGCCCCCGGGACAGAGCGTCAGGCCAGGCTGGGGTGCAGGGACCCCGACACACCCCCGGCCGCCTCACGCGTGGCAGCTGGACTCACTATCTCTGTATCCGCGAGACGATGGTGCTGAAGGCCGCCTGGACGTCGGCCGCGGAGCACGTGCACACCACGGGGAGCGTGTGCCTCTGCAGGACTTCCGACAGGAACTGGGGGTGAGGGCGTGGGGGCCTCAGAGCCCCACCCGGCCTCNACCTGCCCCTGCCAGTCGGAGGTGTTGACGAGAATGATGTTTTCAGGCAGCTGGTCATCAGAGATGAGGATGTGGTTTAGCTGGTCGTACACGGTCTTCCTGGGGATCTGCAGACACAGGCCCGTCCACACCAGGTGGGAAGGGGCTGCGTCCCCTCGCCGCCCAGCAGCCGCCCAGGAGTGGGAAGGACAACCCAGGCCCGCTCCTGCTCAGGAACGTGGCTTTGCTTTGGACAGAGGTCAGTGGGCTGAAGACACCGTGGACGGTCGGATCCGGCCCCGGGTGGGTCGTGGGTGGCCGCGGCCCCTCCCGGAGACGCACCTGCAGCTGGCTCCTCGTGTCGGGGCAGCGCTCGTTGTCCAGACTGTTGGCCCGCTCGTTCTGCGGCCGGGCCGGCTGGCGCTCCTTCAGGGATGTGCTCCGGCCCCGGCGGCCGGCCTGCTTCCCCTCGGACCTGGGGGACCAGGAGAGGCTGGGGCAGGCCCGCACGCGTGCGCTCACTGCCCCAGGGAAGGGGGCTGCCGAGCACTGGGGGCAGCGGCGGATTCCCGTGGGGCGGGTGGAGGACGTGAGGGCCCATCCGCGGGGGGAGCGTGGATGGGTCAGGCACACTCACACACGCGCTTTAACCCCGGCACGAGGCCCAGTTCAACGTGTGAAAGCAGAGAAGGGGCAGGGGCGCCACACCAGCCCCGCTGCTGGGGTAGGAACGAGGGTTCTGGCCGCGGCTGGGAGTTCGGCCAGGCGCCCGAGGAAGGTGAGGAAGACGGGCCCGAGGCACATCCCAGGGAGGGGCTCGGAGACGACCCCGAGCCCAACCAAGACGGCGGGGGGCAGGGCATGCGAGAGCCCGCTTGAGAGCATCTTCCATTGCAAAGCTGCAACTCAGCCCCGCCTCTTCGACGAGCCTGTGGGGCAGGGTCCAGGCCCCCTGGGGCTCCTGCGCTGGACCCGGTGCCACCGTGTGGGGCTCCAGCTTGACGGCACTGGGCACCCTCCTCCCACACTGGTGCCCGGGGCCACGCGGGGGCCACAAGGTGCAGGTGGCCAAGAACGTGAGTGGCCACAGAGACCACACCTCAGCCCCAGCAAGGGGTGCGGGGGGCCCACTGTGGGCCTCTGAGTGGGCCCAAATGTCTCTGTGCTTCTCGTCTGGTCACCCGGGGCCCTGCCCGCCACGCTGGCCCACGCGGGCGATGCCCAGCTGACAGCCCCCCAGGGCGTGCCGTCACCTGGTGGAGGGGATGACCAGAGACTCCGTCTTGGTGATCCGCCCACTGGGCGGCAGCTTCTCAGTGAACACATCCAGGGCCGAGGTCCCCACCTCCGGGCTGTCCTCGGGCTGTGCCGGCTGCTCCCCAGGGGCGGGGGTGCTCTGATGTGCAGAGAAGGAGGCTCATTGGGAACCCTGTGGGGGCCTCCTGAGGGCCGGCCTCCTAGGCGACGAGTCCCTGGTGTGGGTGGGGGTGCTTGGACTTTTTCTGGGCTGACAGCTCTCTGCTCTTTGCATGCCTCTGGACACGCTGGCCTGAGGAGCCAAGCACCAGACCTCCCCCAAATCCCCCTAAAACCTGCCCTGTGGCCCTGGACACTTTCCTTGAGAACCCCCATGAGGGGACAGAGGCTACCACAGCGTGCACGGGGTCTGTGCTGACAGCCACGCAGGGGACACCTACTGTCCCCAGTGACCCAGAGGACCCTGACCACGCCGTGGGGTGTAAGCTGAGGACCTTGGCCTCAGAGCCCTGAGACAGGGTGTGAGTGGGCCCTGCGCCTGCTCACATGGGTCACGGTGTCAGAGACGCTGTCGCTCGGCTGCTTGCCTCCCA
This sequence comes from Crocuta crocuta, assembly GCF_008692635.1. NCBI lineage: Eukaryota > Metazoa > Chordata > Mammalia > Carnivora > Hyaenidae > Crocuta > Crocuta crocuta. The sequence continues at coordinate 272,685 of NW_027528876.1, read as the reverse complement.
GGGCCCGAGTCTTCTCGGGCACGTCAGCCTGTATGGACAAGATGGGAGTCAGGATACATTTACTGGTGGGCGCTGAGGCTGGCTCACCTCTGGGCAGGGGGATCTGGGCTTGGGGGACAGCCTGGGAGGACTGGCCAGGGCTTCCCTAGGCCACAGGCTCGGTCTCCCCGTGACAGCCTCCTGGCATCAGGCAGGGAGGTCCCGGCCACACACAGACCCAGGAGCGCGGTTGGCTCTGGGCTGGTCTGACACTGGCTAGCAAGCAACACCCTGAGCGACCAGAGACGGGAAACCCCGGACAGCCCGCCCGAGGTCTGGGGTCCCGGCAAGAGTGCACAGTGGCCGCGTCCAGCCCGCTCACCGGACTCGGGGGCTCCTTGTGGCTCTGGACGCTGTGGATGCTCCCGATTTCCGTCTGTGAGCTGGAGTGCGACAGCCCCTCAAAGTAGGGCCTGGGCATGAGGATGGACAGAGGTCACCCTCCAGGACTCTTCCCCATGCTGATGGCTCAGCCGCTGCGCCCTGGGGTCTGGCGGCCACACAGGGCTGGTGTGGGGCAAGGGAACCACAGCCCAAGACAGGACGCCCTGCAGTCCCCGTCAGGTCAGGTCCTCCACTGGCTCTGACGTCCACAGCAGAGGACCTCATCCCCGAGACCCGGCCCCTCCCGGCCTGACACCCCCCTGGACCTGACACCCTCTTCCGGCCTGACGCCCACAGCAGAGGCCCCTCCAGCTTGTACCCTGGGCAGGGCGGCTGGTGCCCAGGCCGGTGGCTGCACCCAGCGGTCCTCCAGCCGGGGGACCTCAGGCCGCAGCTCGCAGGAGTGCAGGCTCAACAGCACAACGACGGGGCTGTCCGCAGGGTCCAGCGAACCCAGGCCGGCCAGGTCAAATGCACTGTCCCCAGCAGACAGCCGGGAGGGGGATGGGGGACACAGATTCAAAGAGACTTAGAAGCTTCTCAGGCTGGGGGCGCCTAGGGGGCTCAGTCGGCTGGGGGTCTGACTTCGGCTCGGGTCATGATCTCACAGTTCATGGGTTCGAGCCCCGCGTCGGGCTCTGTGCGGACAGCTCGGAGCCTGGAGCTGCTTCAGATTCTGTGCCTCCCTCTCTTTCTGACCCTCCCCTGCTTGTGCTCTCTCTCTCTCTTTCTCTCTCTGTCTCAGAAATAAATAGAAACATTAAAAAGAAAAAAACAACTAAGTTTCTCAGGCTGGGGCGCCTGGGTGGCTTAGTCAGTTAGGTGTCCGACTTCGGCTCAGGTCATGATCTCACGGTTCGTGGGTTCAAGCCCCGCGTCGGGCTCTGTGCTGACAGCTCAGAGCCTGGAGCCTGTTTCAGATTCTGTGTCTCCCTCTCTCTCTGCCCCTCCCCTGCGTGGTTTCTGTCTCTCAAAATAAAATAAAGACATAAAAAACTGTTTTTTAAAAAAAAAAGCAGCTTCTCGGGCTGACACAGTGGACGGGGTGCACAGAGTCTGGTGACAGCGCCACCAGGGACGTGGAAACGTGAGAGTGAGGGCAGGACCAGGGCCTGCGGTGCCATGCAGGCTCCCAGGACAGTGAGCGCCAGCCGCCAGCGACCTGGAGGTGACCTGGGTCAGCCAGAGGTGACAGAAACGAGACCCGGTCCAGCGGACGGGGGCAAAGCCCGAGGGGCCTCTGGCCTTGCTGGCTCTGCAGGTGGGTGGGCGGCAGGCAGGAAGCCAAGTGGGCTGAGCTGGACCCCCGGAGCCACAGCGAAGGCCAGAGACTGACCCTGAACCAGAGCCACGGATGCCGCAGGCGCCCCCACAACAGGCCGACTGGAGGGTCAGCGGCTGCAAAGAGAGCCCCCCTCCCTGTGTGCGAGTCTCCATCCAACCGACTTCCATCAAGATGTGAAAACCAGACCCAGGAGGCTCTGGACTCCCACGTGGCCCCCCTTGGCGGCCTCCCTGGGCCCCACAGTGACGCCCCCAGGATGGGGGCCACACACACTCCTGCCCTCTCTGGCCTGCCCAGGCTGACGCCCTGCTCCTTGGGGACATGCCCGCTCCCCGCCCCTGCGCCCAGGGAGGCCTTGCGACCCCAGCAGCCTGTCTCCCCACGGGACGGAAGGGCCCCTCCTGTGACGGGTGCCTCGCTCGGCCCCACCGGGACCCCAGGAAGACCCGAGCACCCGCCGCACGCAGAGCCCGCACCCCTCCATCCCTGACGCCCCAAGGCCTCCCGACCGCTCTCCTGTCAGCATGCTTAGCGGGGGCTGCAGAGCGAGCTCCCCGGGACGCAGGCTGCCGGGCGCCCGCCCCGCGACGCCTGGGCCGGCGCTCACCGCAGCCGCGGCTTGGGGGCGCTGAGCACGCTGTCGTCCTCCTCCAGGTCGGGGCCGCTGTCGCTGGCGCGCTCCACATCCAGCGCGTCACACAGAAGGTCCAGGTCCTCCTCTGCCTCGCGGACACGCTCCGCGGGGTCCTGCTCACAGTCCAGGACCTAGGCGACAGCAGGTGCGTGGGCGCCCGGCTCGGCGGGGCCCCTCAGCGGGACAGGCGGGAAGACGGTGCCGAGCCGCCGGAGGCCCTTGTGCAGCACATGCCAGCAGCCCGGGTGTGCCAGGCGCTGGGGTCACATGCGGGGCCTCCGGGCGCCGGGCACGCTGTGTGGCCAGCAGCACGGCCCCGCGTGGGGTTCCCTCCCCAGGGTCTCCCTGGCCCTTCCCTGCCCCCTCCGCCTCCTCAGGCTCCCACGGAACCCACTTCTGTCCCTTGTCCAGAACGCCACAGAGATGGAGCCACACGGCAAGCGGCCCCCCGCGTGGCACTTCTCGGACCCGGTGGACACGTGAGAGCGTCTGCCCCGCGTCTGCCCGCGAGTCCTCGCTGCTGCGCGCCCCGAACGCGGCCCGCGGTCTGACCCGCTGCCAGGGGTGGAGGTCCTGGGGTTTGCCGCCCCAGACGAAGCCTCCGTGACTGCCTGCCGGTCTCTGCGTGGACGCGCGTGGATCTCTCGACGGTGGATGCCAGGAACGCCAACGCTGGCGGAATCACTTGGAGGAGTGCAGGCGGCTCTCCGCCTGCACGGCGGGTCTGGGGTTCCACACCCTCGCCAGCATCGCCTGCTCCGCTCGAAGTCGCAGCCGCTGTCGGGCGGCGCCTGCGTACCGGTGAGGCTCTCACTTGCGCCTCCCGGACACCCCGCCGTGCTGAGCGCCTTCTCGCAGGGTGGCCGGCTGTTTTGATATCTTCTTGGGAGAAAACGTCTCATCAGACTCTCTGACCAACTGTTATGCTGAATAATTAATTTCTTACCCGGGTAGTCTTTTTATTTTGGGTTGGAAGCGTGCTCTCCACCTTCTGGGTACTAGTCTCGTGTCGGGTCTAAAATCTGTAAAAACCTTCTATCCTACGGCCGCCAATTCATCTTCGGGATGGCTGCTCAGAGCACAGGAGTTTTACGTTTTGAGGGTCCAACCACCTGTTCTCTCTTTGGCTGCTGGTGCTTCCGGTGTTCCATCCAAGCCACTGCCCGGCCCGTCCTCGGACACCACTCCTCTGCCTTCCCGAGACGCCCACAGCGTACAGCCTTGCACTGGGTCCTGGATCCATTTCGAGTCAGTGCTCACACACAGTGCGAGGCAGGGGTCCCGCTTCTCTCTGGCACGTCAGAACCTAGCTGTGCCATCGCTGTGCTGTAATGCCTATTCTCCCCCCGTCAAGTAGTCTCAGCAATCTTGTCCGAAATCAGTTGGCCATAAATAGAAGGATTTAGGGCGCCTGGGTGGCTCAGTCGGTTGAGCGTCCGACTTCGGCTCAGGTCATGATCTCATGGTTTGTGAATTTGAGCCCCGCGTCCGGCTCTGTGCTGACATCTTGGAGCCTGGAGCTGCTTCCGATTCTGTGTCTCCCTCTCTCTCCAACCCTCCCCTGTTCACGCTGTCTCTCTCTCTCTCTCAGAAATAAACATTAAAAAAAATTTTTTTTTTAAAGATGACTTATTCTATGTAATCTGAGTCCCTTGCATTTCTACAAGTTTTTGGACCAGCTGGTCTGGCAGCTGAGGAGGTGACAGGGACTGTCCTGAGTCTGGGGGGCGATCTGGGGGGAGCCCGACTCCAGCGCCTGCGCCCGGGGGCCTCCCGTGTGCGCATGAGTGGCCGTCGCCCTCAGTTCTGCCACATCCACGTGTGGCGGTGACACCTGGGACACTTACCTGCCACCTCTCCCGGGTGTACACGGAACCCACGGACTAGTTTCCCTCTGCCCACGTTAACGGTAAAACCAAGAATTTTTCTTCTGGTCATAAAGGTGGGCAAACCCATCACCGCACACTTGGCGCAGCAAACAGCCACGAGAGGGAGCTCGAGTGCCACGGCGCGTCCGTGGTGGGGGCCGGGCGTGTGCTGACGGGGCCCCCGGAAGCTGCTCTCTGCTCAGCTCTGCAAACCTGAAGCCGCTCCAGCATACAGGCGGCTGAGAACCAACCGGAACACAAAACTCATGGCCGCACCCGAATGTGGTCCAGCTCCCTCCCGGTCTGCTCACTGCACTGTGATTCAAGGACGCTCGGGCAGCCGCTGCTCGACCCCCGAGGTGTCGTGGGGGCCGGGGGACCCAGGACTGTCAGAGCAGAGCCAAGACGCAGCCCAGGTGCCCCCAGAGCCCTGGCCTCGCCGGGACGCCCACCGTGGGCCAGGGGTGCGGGCGGACCCCACTCACCTCGTCTGACACTTTAAACCTCCGCAGCAAGGCCACAACCTTCTGCTTGAAGTTCTGCTGCTGCAAGACCAGCGAGGACAGAATCAGAACCGAAGGGCGAAGGGGCGGGGTCCCTGCCGAGGGCGCGGCCAGCCGCTGCAGCTGGCGGCAGGGAGGCGCGGACGCACAGCCTGAGCCGGCTGTGCGAGCGCGGCTCTCACCTGCCAACAGCACTGGCCCTTTGCCAGCATTTGGGACCCCAGTGGCACTGGACTTGGGGACAGACCTGGGAGGGGTGCTGAGGGGTGCTGAGGGGGGCGTGCGCCTCCTGTCACCGGCCCCTTTCTGCGGCACCGCCTCCCTCCTGTGGGGCCCAGGGGCGGGGCGGGGCGGCGGGGACGCGGAGGCCTCAACAGAGACCACGAGCTCCGTGTGTGCCCAGTGCTGCTCTGGGCCTCAGAGTCCGAGCTCTGGTCACGAGTGCGACAGCCGCCCTTAGCCACCCTCAAGGGGGCGGCCCTAGCAGAGGGGGCCCCCGCTCCCCCGCACGACCCTCAGTGTGAATGGAGGCTCACACGGGTGCCGCCCCACCCGCTGTGCCAGGGCCTCCAGAGGGGGTGGGGAGGAGTCTGGGCTTGGGCCCCAGGGCCCCCTCTCCTCGAGGCTCCCGTGTCCACCACCGTGCGGGACGTCCCCCACACAGGAGCCGCATGGCTCTGGGAACTCTCGCAGTGGTGGGCGCCCCGTGACGGGCTGAGGCCCCCGCGTGGAGCTTTCCCCCTGGAGGAGAAGCCCCGCGGGCCTGCCCACCCCCAGGGCCCCTGTGCCGGGCGGGCGGGCCAGACGCTGAGCAGAAACAAGGGAAGGGGACAGCCTCCCAGCTCTGCTGGTGCAGTGGCCTGAGCAGTGGTGGTCTGGGAACACAGGCCCCCCACCCCCCACCCCGCCTCCTCTCCTGCCCCAGGGGCCAGAAGCAGTGGCCTGGGGTGAGGCCTAGACCCCTGCCAGGGAGGCTCTGAAGGACCATGGTCAGCGGCTCGAGGCGGCGTGTTCACGCAGCATCTAAGGGACTGGGCCTCAGGGGAAGCCAGCAGGGCCAGGCCAGGGGGCAGCCTCACCTCCCAGCCCCCCACCCGGGGCCCCCAGTGTTAGTAAAACCAGTTTCCACCGACCCTGGTCATGGACGCCGTTCTTACTATCGATCTCCGCTGCTTCTTGGGCTTGCCCACATCGAAGTCTTCCTCGTCCAAGTCCTTGGGGAGACAGGGAGCCCCGGGCTGGGAGGGCCGTACCTGCACCCCCGCCTCTACCTCCCCTCCCAGCGCCGCCTGCACTGGGGACCAGCGGGAGCGCCCTGGGCTGTCTGCTGGGGGCTGCAGGGAGCCCTGAGGCCGCACGGGCCGCACCCAGTTACCTGCCCTTGCACGGCATCATCGCTGGCCTCCTGCTCGGAGGAGAAGCTCTCATACTCCTCCTCAGAATAGTTATCTACGGAATGAGCAAACGGAACGGGGAGCCCCTTGAGATTCCGACCGGTGTCCCGGCAATGAGGCAGCAGCCAGAGGACCGGCCCTCCGGGCACACGGGAGCCACAGCACTTCCAGGTGGGGGCAGGGCCTCACCTCTCCACTCCCACAGCAGCCCCCATGGGCCTCAGACACTTGAGCCTGGACCTTGTACCTGACTGTGTCCCCCACGGGCCTTCCCACACCTCAGGGGGACAGTGGCCCCATGGTGATGGCAGCAACAGCCATGCTGGCACCTGTGCCAGACCCTGGAAGGCACTGCGGTCAGCTCCATGACCTCCGCTGAGCTTGCAGAGCTGGGACGCGGGGCAGAGTTGGGATGTGGGGCACAGAGCTGGGACATGGGGCACAGGGCGCGGGGCACAGAGACGGGATGAGGGGATGGGACCCCCAGGCCAGGCGTCCAGAGCAGGCATGATGTTGCTGTCAGGCTGCAGCCCAGAGGGAAACCCACAAACCCTCTCGGCCCCTCCCCGGCTTCTCAAACCCAGCAGGACAGGAAGGCAGACGCACCTGCGGACTTGGCCTTGGGCCCAGCCTGCATGGCGCTGTCCTCATGGTCAATGGGCTGGCTGGACAGGGAGAAGATCCAGATCTCAGCCACCTTCACCGAGGCCTCCTTGATGCTGCTGCAGAGGCTCAGAATCTGGCCGCCCTCGGACGGGTGCTGCATCACCTGGGGGCAGAGCTCAGCTCTAGAAGGCTCCACAGGGCAGGGCCAGCACCTGGCAGCCCCACCTCCTGGGTGCGTGTGAACAAGGGCAAACAGCAGGCAAGAGACAGGACTGGGGGACAGCGGCACAAGAGGCTCTGGGAGAGGGTGTTCCGGTCGCAGGAGGCCACCGGCCAAGAGCTGGGGGTCGGCACTGACTGGGACTGAGGCTGCCAGAGAGGGGAGGGACTTCAGCAGCCAACACTGGGGACGCTGTGGCTGTGGGCCACCAACCCCTGGGATCCAAGTCCAGGGGCCTATGTCTGTGGGGGCCCATGAAGGACCGGCCAGCAGCATGGGCTAGGGCTCGGGCTGCAAAGCCAGCACCCACCAGGCAGGCCCACCAGGGAGAGGGGCACCCGCCTCCGCGCACCCGTGGTAACAGCCTGCGGCCCACACCGGTCCCTCAACCCAGCACTGCCATCGTCCGAGCCCTGCGTGGGAGTCCCGGGCCACATGAGTACGGCGCAGGGTCAGCCTGGCCACCCACTCACACGTGCCACCCTGCCCTGCCCCAGGCGGGCACTAGCACAGCTCTGTGTGGGCATCAAATTGGCCTAGACAGCACGGACTGCCACCCCACAGTGGCGGAGGCCCCACAGCACAAGAGACACCAGGGCCCACCCCACGGCTCCCAGAGGCCCCGGGAGAGGCTCAGAGCTCCGTTCCTGAGCCCCGCACCAGCCACACCGTGGGACGCCAGGTCCTCCAGGACAAGGTGGCATCGGTCAGTCGGGTGCTGTTCTGATGAACAGCCCTTGATACCCCAGGGAGCTTCCTGATACGTCAACCCCTGACCCAGAGCAAGCACGCGCCACCCTCCTAGGCAGGGCCGCTGGAAGGGAATGTCCCGGGAGGGACCAGCTGGGGCGGGGGTGCTTGCCAGACACTCCCTCCAGGAGAGCGCGGGACGGACCCACACTGGGCCAGGATCTACCCTTGGCCAAAGGGCAGCCCGGCCACCCAGGCCGTCAGGTCGGGGCACACGGAGGGGGTGGGGTGGTCAGCCGGCTGAGCAGGATGTGCTCACCTCGGCCATGTTGATGGAGCCCGCTGCCAGCGTCTTGTAGCCCAAGATTGTTCGGTTTTTGTACCGCTTTCTCCGCTGCAGCATGATCTGAAGCTTGTTGCCTTCTCTTTTCAAGAAGTGAGGGTACTGCAGAGAGGGGGAGTCACCCGCCATCTGTGCCAGCCACCACGCCAGCCAGGCTCACTCCTCGCCGGGCCACCGTGTGCCTCAGCCAGGGACACAGTAAAAGCCGCCGCTGGCAGATGTGAGCAGACTGCCGGGCCTCTGGGCAATCAGTGGGGCTGTGGCCACCCAGCACAGCTGCCCACGATGCAGACTGCAGAGGGCATGGGCCTGGAGCGGGGCTGGTCCAGGCTGCCCTGCCGAGCAGGCCGGGGCTGCTGCCCCAGGGCTCCTGCGCCCGAAGCAGAGGCCATACACTGTGCACAGCTGTCATGGCCCCGGAGCTGAGCTCCTATGAGGGTGGACTGCACTGCACACCTTGTGAACTACACTCCCATACAACTGGCCCCTCAAAAAAATTCAGCACGTAACCCAGAAGGTCCTGTGGCGGCCAGAACTAGGGTCACGAGTCCCCTGCCCCAGGCACAGCCAGGCAGGCCTGGGCCGGCGGGAGGCAGGGCCGGCACCACAGCAGCTCATCTTTAAAGCGAGTGTGTGACAAGGGTGGCAGCCACCCTCGAAACAGCCCCACGAAGAGGAAGGGAGGCCGGCGCTCCGGGGGTCCCAGGGCAGGGCTGCTTCCTGCTGGGGGGTGCATGCCTCGGTTGGTTGCACTGAACCCAGCACGCTTCAAAGGGGCCTGAACTTGCAGTACTGAGGGTCCGTATATTCTCCCCGCCTCTTCTACACATGGGAACAATATGGCCTTTTTAAAAAGGTTTTCTTTATTTCAGTAACCTCTGCACCCAACGGCTCAGACTCACAACCTCCGCCGACGGAGCCAGCCAGGTGCTCCCAACACGGCCTTCTGAGGGGGTGTAGGTCTCACTACGTTCTCCTCCCGGAAGGAGCAGGAGGGAAAACTCTAACCGAGCGCGCGCGCATCCTCTAAGGGGCCCGGCGGGGAGGGCAGGCCCACCTGCAGCGAGAACGTCAGCGCCAGGTCGGTCTCCACTTGTCCGCTGGGGGGCAGCACGATCTCATGGGACCGCAGGATCCGCTTGGAGCCCTGGGATACAACAGCACAGCTTCTCACAGGGGGACCGAGCGGGGGCTCCCGAAACCGCTCAGGATGAAGAGCCGCAGGCCGGGCTGGGGCTTAAAAGCGCCCACGTCCTTCGACCCTCCGAGCCCTCCTGTCGCTGACCACGGTGTGGCAGGGACCGCCTTCCGCGTGACAGAGCAGCAGCGGGGTCAGGGGAAAATGGGCAACACCTGGAAGGGCAGGTGTGCGAGAGGCCAAGCGTTTCTGAGGGTGACGCCTCCCCAGGAAGCAAAACATGGTGCAAGGTGTGATGATTAACACCCGGCACGGGTACCACCACGGGGACCAGATGAGGCGTCTAGAAATACAGCCGCAAACACACAGACACATGCACAAAACCCCGTGTATGATGGGGTCTCAGATACCAGGAGAGGCTAATCACTAAACAGCTGCAGGAAGAGAATAGCCAGTCATTTGTACAAACACAGATCCTAACCTCAAACTCTACCAAAATTAATCCCAAATGCATTAAAGATGTTCCTCACAGTATTGTTTTACCCAGAGGCACCTGGGGGCCCAGTTGGTTGAGCGTCCGACTTCCGCTCAGGCCATGATCTCACGGTTCGTGGGTCTGAGCCCCGCGTCGGGCTCTGTGCTGACGGCTCAGAGCCTGGAGCTGCTTCGGATTCTGTGTCCCCCTCCCTCTCTCTGCCCCTCCCCCACTTGCACTCTGTCTGTCTCAAAAATAAACCATAAAAGAAAATTTTTAAACGGCTGTCCCAACATGGACAGAGCAGGAGAACGTGGACCGACCGGGAGGCTGAATCCTGAGTGCAGGAAGCCACGGGACGGACACGGTGTGGCCCCACATCTGCAGGGCGCCAAGAGCAGGTGGGTTTGGAGCCACAAAGGAGAGCAGTGGCTACCGGGGGGCGGGGGGGGCTGAGGCGGCTGCCCAAGAGGAGGGTGCAGAGAAGCGGCCGAGAGCAGGAGCAGGCGTGGGTGCAGGACAAAAACAACAGGACGGCGGGTGACGAGCAGTGGGGAGGGGTCCCGGGCACAGCTGTGCGGGCGGGTGGACGGCTCGGGACCACATGGCACTGGCTACTCCCAGCCCACGCGGAGTGATAAAGCGTGTGGACCAGCACCCCTGCCCCTGAGCTCACAGAGTCCGTGAGTGGGGGCTCCAGCAGCCTGAGCCGGGGGTGAAGCAAGCACTGTGTCCCGTGGGGCTGATGGTCTGGGGGCTCCAACGTGAGGCAGAGCTGCAGGGGGGCCACTTGGAGGAGGTGCCAGCACGTGCGGACGCCTGTGAGCATGGCCCCTGGGGGAGGGAGGGGTCCGCAGAGCCGGCCCATCGGTGGGGGCCGCGTCTGCAAAAGGCCGTGTGAGGCACGGTATGAGCAGCCGAGGGCTGAGAGCCCCCGGACTTGGGAAGTGGATGAGGAGCTGGTGTCCCTGAAGGAGACCCTCCTGCACGGTGGCCGGGGGCTGGGTGAAGGCGGTGCTGAGGGTCACTGTCCCCCAGGGTGGGGCCCGGGCCAGGTCCTCCCGGAACAGTGAGTGGTTCCAAGGCAGGGTCCTGTGAGGACCAGAGGGACAGAGAGGGGGTGAGGACGAGAGGTGGGCACGGCCGGGCTGGCCCTGGGTCAGGGCTGGTGGAGAAGGGCCAGCTGGTGCCAGGCACACATGTGAGGGTGTGGCGGCCGGCCTGCACCACGATTCTGCTCTGGGAAGGCACACGTGCGAGTGACCTGTACACGGACTTCCCTCCACGGGGATGTGGGGTCCAGCCATGCCGAGCATCAGGGCCCTCCTCCAGGTGAAGCACCGGGGGCGGGGGCCTGCCGGGCAGCCGGGCCCACCATCTCCCGGCGGCACGGCAGGCTGCGCTGATGCCCTCACCTGCATCTTGACGGCGATCACCACGGAGACGAGCTCCTTCTCCAGCTCTGTGAACACCACCAGCTTCTTCAAGGTCAGGCTGCACAACCTGCCGGGGGCACAGGGCTGCTCAGTCCGGCCCG
>NW_027528876.1:261232-261538 GCF_008692635.1 Crocuta crocuta | reverse complement strand
CTGGAGCCCAGGGAGGGCCGGCCCTCGGCAGCTCCAGCCCCAGGTGTGGGCCTCCCGTCTCCCCGGGGCCCTCGGCCAGGCCCAGGGCCGCCCTCAGGGCTCCCTGCCCGTGGTGCGTGCCACTCGGCAGCCCCTGCTCCAGGCGGTTCCAGGGGCGAGTCTCCTGCTTGTGCGGGAGGCTGGACGCAGGTCTGTGGGCAGGGGAGTCCGGGGAGGGGCGCGTGGACCAGGATGGGCCCCCAGTACCAGGTGCGGGCTGCCCACCGGAAGTCCCAGCTACCGCAGCAAGGCCCCGCCCTCGGCCCC
>NW_027528876.1:236219-261215 GCF_008692635.1 Crocuta crocuta | reverse complement strand
CCCTCTAGACCACGCCCCGGCCTCGCCCCTCATCTTGACCCCAGGGCTGCACCAAGGCCCTGAGCCGCCCCGACGGTACCCTCCTCACACCTCCTCCCTGCTCGGAGCTCAGGGGCCCGGGGGCACGCCCGCACTGCGCCCCGAGGTCCCTGGGCGCCCTTCCCTCTGCTGTCGCTGCAGCGTGTGCCTCGCACACCTGACATCACAGGTCCCCGTCCACGCAGCCTGGACTTCTGGGAGGCGGCGGCCCCTGAGGGCCCCCAGAACCCAGCTAGGGAACCCGGGCAGGGGGGGATGGGGGGCGGCGGGGGGCAACACGGAACTCGCCGGATCTCCCTCTGCGGCTCCCTGAAGCCCTAGCCCGGTTCCTTCCCCGGAAGCCGGAAGCCGGTGGGCTGCTCCTGCAACAGGTGCACCTGGGGTCAGGGCCGCCACGCCCGCCACACAGCTCCGCTGCCGGGACGGGCCCCAGACCCCTGTGCCGGCACCGGCCTGTTTCGGAGAGACACTGTCTGTGCCCCGCTGAGTCGTCACTCAGTCCCCGAAGGGTGCGTCTAACCCCGAGCGGCAGGACAGGCGTGGCCGTGGCCAGGACAGGGGTGCGGCCGTCCGCTGACCTCAGACAGTCCGCCTGCTCACACTTCTACATCCAGACAGCAGGGAGCGACCCTGTGAGGCAGGTGGCCTCCAGTCTGGATACGGGGCCCTGGGTCGAGAGGGGGCAGGGTCCTGGGGGCCTGTGGTCAACGGTGTGGCCTTGGAAAGTTCCATGGGCTCCCTGAGCACTTGCCAACCACCCATGGGGCAGAGACACGCACCATGGTCCTGGGCATGGAGCAGACACCCCACCGCCATTCTGGGCATGAAGACCCTCCTGTTCTGTGTTTTATTAGATTCTGTATTTACCTATTTGACATCCATTAATTATAGGGCCAACTCATGGCCAGGCCCGTTACATATCCCCTGAATCCAGAGCCCAAATTCTGAAGCCCTCCTTAACCCACCCTCAACACCAACCTACTATCCCCTGCCCTAAACACCCACGGCCAGCCCCCAGGACCTGCTGCCTTCTGTTTCTAGGGACAGTAAAAGACAGTAAACTCTCCTCTCAACGGCAGCCACCTCTCTGATAAGCCAGGACAGGCACAAACCATGCCCTCCCGTCCTGGGCCGAGCGCCAGGCTGTCACAATGCGGCACTCAGGGCCACTGCACTCCACTGAGCCCACAGGAGCCAGACACAGACGTGAGGGCCTCCCGGGCAGCAAGGCAGGTGACCGGCAGCAGGAGGCTCCAGGCTGGGATGTGTCCCTGACGGTCCCCGACGGTCCCCGACACGTGCACCCTGGGGAAGCCCAGCCTGCTCTGCCCGGTGGGCCACTCTGAGTCTGCAGAAACAGACTGCAAAGATGTCACGTAGAGCCAGAGTTGCTTCATCTCTAAAAAACAGAAGTCACGTAAAGTGTGTTCTCTGACCCACAGAGACTCAGCTAGAAATCAACAGTAGAGGGGCACCCGGCCAGCTTGGTCAGTGGAACGCAAGACTCTTAATCTCAAGGTCAGGACTTCGAGCCCCACGTTGGCTGCGTAGCCTATTTAAAACCAAAACAAAAAACCCAAACAAACAAAAAGAAATCAACAGTAGACAGGCGGCTGGTAACGCCAACCACTGGGGACAGTAGGCAGCACTCCGGCCCAGGAGGAAAGTTCAGGGGAAGCCAGAAGTACTTTGTGGGCTTGTGATCCGAGCACAGACCCCGGGAGGCAGCTACACCCGGTCCTGAGCTCGCTCACGCTGGGCAGTGAGAAGGGTCTCAAGTGCCCGGGCTGGGCTCCACCTCACTACCCCGGGAAAGGAGCCAACGGAGCCCAAAGCGAGCGGGGCCAGGAAGTAAGAAGACAAAAGCAGAAATGAAATCAAAGATAAAAAAAAAATACGGAAATAAAATGTAGAGTAAAGGATAAAATAAAAACAAAATCTAGTTCTTTGGGAAGAGCAATGAAATTGATAAGACCTGTAGCCCAACAAAGAAAAGAAAAGACAAAACCACCAATACCAGAAACGAAAGGAGGTCCAGGGGTCTCATCAACAAGAAGCCCAGGAGGGGGACTGGAAGCCTGGACACAATGTGACAACTCTAACAACGTGTCTCTGTACGCAGTGCTATCCCGAAGCTACACACTGCGGCTGATCGTGAACAGATCATCTGAACAGCCTAATCCATCAAAGAAACTGAACAGCGAGCCACCTTCTGAAAAAGAAAACTCCAGGCGGACTTAACCTGACACCAAAAGGTGAAAAACCATCAATCCCACGTCATGTCTCCCAGAAAGCAGAAGAGGAAGAACTACTTCTCAGCTCATTCTGAGGTCAGCAATTACCCTGACGCCAACACCAGATGAAAACATACAAAAAAGAAAACTGTAAACCAATATTCCTTTATGAAGACACACGTAAAGATCTTCAACCAGATACTAGCAAACTGAACTCCTTATACATGAAAAGGAACGAATATAATCCGCCACCACTATGTAGGTTTGTTCCAGGAATTCTAGGCCTGGAATTTGTAACCAATCAATGTAATTAACCCCATCGACTGGCTAAGTAAGAAAAAGCAAAATCTCCTCAACTGATTTTTAAAAATTGACAAAATTCAACTCCATTTGTGATTAAAACTCTTGGAGAACTAGGGGCAGACGGCGCACCCTGAACGGCCCGTGTCATGCTGGGGGCGGGACAGCAGAGACAGGCCTCCCCCTCAGCCGCCCGGCACACAGAGGAAGGGCTGCCCGCGCCATAAGGCAAGAAAAGGCGACGAAAGTCACGCGGGTTGGAGAGGAAAACACAGCTTTGCTTACAGACGGCACAACAGCGTATGCAGCATACCCCCAAGGAAATGGGAAAACGTGAACTCCCCCGAACTAATGAGCTTATTAGCAAGATCACAGGATACAAGTTCAACAGATAAACAGTCCCAGGTCTACATATTAGCAACGAACGACTAGAAGTCAGCTTCCTAAAACTTGCATTTGTAGGAACTCCAAGCCAAATGGAAACACCTGAACATGAGGCCAGTGCAGGACCTGCCGGCGGATGAGAGAGGCCGCGGGGCTCAGGGGTGGCCTGAGCCGCTGCACGGGCACCAGCGTGCAGACCAGACCTGCAGGCTTAGCACCCGTGAAATCCCGGCACGACTCTTTGGCACCTCCCAGTAAGCTGGTTTTCAGGTTCACACGGAACGGCAAAGAGACTCGAGTGATCCAAAGGGCTCTGAGGAGGAGAATGGGGAGGGGGGGATGTCCACATCTTCGGGGCCTGCGGCACTCAGGGCTCGTGGCGCAAAGCAGGGAGGCGCGGGGCAGAAGCAGGAAGCCCACTACACCAGACTTCACCAAAGTTTTGTGAAAAAATGGAAAAAAGCTGGAACTGGGAGAAAATGCTTGCAAACCGCATATCTGACCAATGGTTCAATCCACAATATATAAAGAACCCTCAAAACTCAACAATGGGAAAATAAAGAATGCAGTGAAAAAGTAGGCAAAATGGGGCGCCTGGGTGGCTTAGTCAGTTAAGCGTCCGACTTTCGCTTAGGTCATGATCTCGCGGTTAGTGGGTTCGAGCCCCGCGTCGAGCTCTGTGCTGACTGCCAGCTCGGAGCCTGGAGCCTGTTTCAGAGTCTGTTTCTCCCTCTCTCTCTGACCCTCCCCTGCTCACGCTGTCTCTCTCTCTCTCTCCTAGAAATAAAAAAATATATATATATTAAAAAAAAAAAGAAAAAGTAGGCAAAAGACTTGCAGATGCTTCACCAAAAAAAGCACAAGGGCAGTAAACGAGTGCATGAAAATATGCAAATGGAAACAACAGGGGCCACCACCTCCCGCCTCCCGCAGGGTGGGTTCTGGCGGATTGTGCGGTGTCCTGAGCCTGGTGGAGGGGGCATTGGGGACGTCAGAGCTGTGGACAAACTCAGGGCGAGGCTGAACTTCACTGGGGGTTGTAAACAGTAAGTTTTCAAAAATTAAAAAAAGCGGCAAGACCCAATATCAGCCAGTGCAAACAGGAGGCCTTATCTGGGTCCTGCTGCGAAGAAACGCATGATCTGAAATGCTGGCGCGGCCCTTATTTGGGATGGGGTCTCGCGCTCCCCAGCACTTTCACGACGCCTGTTTCTAGACAATTGGTTGTGTCCACAGCTGGGACGGAGACGACTGTATCTGTAAAGCCCAGCGGCACCCGGCTCTGACGTGTCCTCGGCACGGGGGCCCCTTCAGAGGCCACGAGCTGAGCCACGGGCTTTCTGTGGGAAGGGAAGGCGAGCTTGTGGCCGTGCAGAGGGTCCGTCTACATGGGTGCTGAGCGGCTGGTCTCTTCAGAGTCACGCATCCCGGACAGGCAGCACAATCACACGCCATTTGGATCCCCCTCCTTTTTTTTAAATTCTAAGATACATTCGAGCTGATGCTACTTGTGCAAACAACATGAAAAGCAGAGAGTCATTTGCACGCAGACACTGAGCCAGGAGGAAGAAACATCATTTGTTTTTACCCAAGCTGGCTCTGAGAGCAAGGCCTGAGGGCCGGGTTGTAGATTACAGCCAAGGTCGAGACCCTCGCATGGCACTGGCCCTCAGGGAAATTGTGAGCAGATCCGCTAAAAACCCCACAGAGGAAGATGCGTCACTAAGCAGGGCTGTTACTGTGTGAGGCGCCCTGCAATTATACCGGCCTCAGGAGTCATGCTGTCAGTACAACGCACGGTCCCCTCAACAGGCAAAAACCCAGCATCCCATCCAATGGGCACCACCTCCCCCTCCTCTCCGATGGCATCCGCTCCGGACCAGAAAGCCCACAGCACAGACAACCCTGGAGAAGCACTGTTCTGTTCTGTTTTTTTTTTTTTTTTTCAATTTATTTCTGAGAGAGAGAGACAGCGTGAGCAGGGGAGGGTCAGAGAGAGAGGGAGATACAGAATCTGAACAGGCTCCAGGCTCTGAGCCGTCAGCACAGAGCCCGACGCGGGGCTCGAACCCACGAACCGTGAGATCATGACCTGAGCCGAAGTTGGATGCTTAACTGACTGAGCCACCCAGGCGCCTTCTGGTTTTCTGAGACACAGAAGTGTGGGGCTTCCAGAAACATCGCACAGTGACATCACTAACACCCACCTACACCACGACCAGAATCAAGTCGAGATCAGGACCAGAACTGCAGACCCCCGCTATGTGCCTCCCGCCCCTCCCTCCTTCCCCGCTGCGGGAGTCACCGTCGGGGGGGGTCTCCTTCCAGGAGTCGGCCAGCCGTCCCCGAACTGGCCCCCCACCCCTATTAGCGGGGTGTCCACTTCCCAGCCAGAGGCCACAGTCCTGCCTGCAGACAGCTGGGTGAGGCCTCTCCACAGGCAGGTGGTGGACCCAAGGGGGGGGCGTGTGGCTCCCCTGTCGGGTCCTTCTCCAGGCTGCAGCCCCAGGGCCTAGGCAGCCACCCTGACCCTGACGTGGACGCCATGTGCCGCCCCGGACCACAAACACCTGCAGGGCTACCCCAGGCTGGGGGGGGGGGTAGTGTTTGGCTCCCTGTTGGCGCCAGACTGCCAGGCACACTGTTTTCACCACACACACACACACACACACACACACACACACGGCAGGGCATTGTTTCTGAGGTTGCACAGTGCATGTCACGCTGCCTACGTGTTGGTGATGTGCCCTCTCCACCCCACACCTGGTTTCTCTCAGACAGCGGCAGCGCTGGGCCACCTAATAAACGTGTCGCACGGCCCTGCCTGCTCCGGGCTCTGCGCAGGGCGCTGCCACGCCAGGCTCCCGGGCTGTGGGACTACGTGCATCCCACCGGCCCAGAGGCGTGTTGACTCGCACTCGTGCTCGGCGGCTGCGACGGCCACCAGGGCCAGGCGGCTTCCAGAGGTGGGAAGTCCAAGACCAGCGTCTCAGGGCGCTCCTGAGACAAGGGTGTGCCCCGGGGCAGCGCCCTCACACCCCTCCCTCTGCACACGTGCACCCTGGCGGCACTGGCACGGACCCGGACCCAGCCGACGGCTTCCTGTTTCCTAAATGCCCCGACGAGTGGCCTCCCCTCTCAGCTTATCACCTCTGCACGGCCCCGGCTCCAAGCACACTCACACCCCGAGTTGCTCTGGAGTCCGGGATTCAACACGCGAATTCGAGGGGGCCACACCGTGGCTCACCAACAGCCCGAAGCAGCGGTCTTTAGGTTCACGGCTGTGTTTTCAGCTTGCACTTGCTGCCGGGGACGCGCCCACGGGCCGAGCACGGCCTGCAGCCTGTCTGCGCCCTCCGCCTCTCTTTCTAGTGCGGTAACTTCAGACCGTCCAGGACTCGTTTACCCCAGATAAACGTGGCAGACACCATCTCCTGGCTGTAGGCCATCACACGAAGGTGTTTCCCAAGTGTGTTTACGTAACACACGTCTCCCGCGGCCTGTGCTTCAGGGCACTGTTCTTCGAGCGCCCCGCCCCCCCCAACCGCTCACCTGCTCTGTTACACCCAGGTCGGTCAGGCGCCCACGGCTGTTCTGTGCACGTGGAGACGATCATTCACAGGTGTCCAGTGGCCCCCCACCCACTTGTTCGAGAGCACACCTGTCCTTACGGAAGCCCGGGCCCTCTCTGAAGCCTGCCTTGGTCGCGTGTGTGATTCTGTGCTATCCTGTCCACAGCCGATCAGTCTGTACTTCTGCCAAATTCATAGTTTTAAGTAGTACGGCTTATTTAAATAAATACCTGCCGGGGAAGGAAGGCACAGACACCCTTCACTCTTCCCTAAAGCTGCTTCTCTGTTTCACGTAAACTGTAGGGTTAAGCTCGCGGGTTCCTCGCGCGCCTGATTTCTGTCCGGGGAGAGAGGCGTCTGTGCACCCCTCACCCCGGTGCTTCCTGTCCTTGGGCGAGGGCCATGTGTCTTCAATGCCCGTGGTCCACTTGATTCCTGGATAGACGCTACTTGTTTTTATGTCTAACTGGATAGATGCTAATTTGTTTTTATTTTCCGATTGGTTACTGCAGGCGCTTCAACACGGATTCCGGACGCTGATCTTGGGCCAATCAACATTCCAGAACTCCTGCTTTCAGGGTCTTCCTGCCCTTACAAAGTGGATGCCTTTCCAATGTCTGGAGCACTTTGTATGATAGGACTTATTTCTTAAAGATTTGGTAAAATTCACCAATAAAACCATCAGATGTTGTTTAGGAAACAGGTGGTTTTAACACAACGTGATTAAACTGTAGTGTGATTCATGGTTTCTCGTTCACGAAGTCAGTTACTAATTCATAATCTCACAAACTGCCCTCTCAGCTTTCATATTAACCGGCGTTTGCAGCGCTCTGCGACGTTTTGTGTCGGTGCATCCCCGCCACGCCTGTGTGTGCCCCTCCCGCCCCTTCCCCACTTCTCCCAGGCTGGCCACGCTCAGCCGCTCCCCACAGTGGGCCTCCGGCCTCGATCTCAATAAGCTTTGCTCTGCATCTCCATTTTTGGTTTGTTTTTTTAATTTATTTTTTTTAATGATTTATTTCTGAGAGAGAGAGACAGCGTGAGCAGGAGAGGGGCAGAGAGAGAGGGAGACACAGAATCCGAAGCAGGTTCCAGGCTCTGAGCTGTCAGCACAGAGCTCGACACGGGGCCCGAACCCTCGAACCGTGAGATCGTGACCTGAGCCGAAGTCAGACACTTAACCGACTGAACCACCCAGGCGCCCCTCCATTTTTGTTTTAGACTTATGCTGTTCTTTAAGTGTCCGTGACGGAACGCTCACTTAGTCCCTAACATCTGCACTTAGGGTGAGGAGTGTCGGTGTTCAGAATCGACGCTGGCGTGGACACCAACACGGGGTTCTGGACTCCACTGTCCTGCTCACACCACCTCGGCGAGGGTCAGGGAGGGTGGCCCCTGTCTCCTGCGACCCCACCACAGACGTGCCGCTGGGGCCCACCAGCCAGCCCTGGCCCCCTCCCTGGCCCCAGCCTGGCCCTGGGTTCTTCTTCATGCAGGTGAAGCACCTGGGGGCCTCTGTGCGTTTGTGCAAGCGTGGGCGTGTGCCCATGAGCTGCTTCCTCCTGTCTTTCCAAGCAGTGGCCTGGCCATGCGTAAGGGCAGAGCGGCCTCCCCAGCATCTACTGAAGCTGCCTGTCACAGGTCAGTCCTGGTGTGCACGCGTGCGGGGGAATCACACGAGAGGTGCCTCTGCTCCCAGCGAGGGGGTGCCCGTGCCTATGGTCCTGGTGAGGGGGTGGGGTGCCCGTGCCTCTGTGTGAAGGGCCCTGAACACACACTTCGATCCTGAGGGTCTCTGGCTTCTGCCGTGAGGGAAGAGCAGGCCCACAGGACAGCCAGCCGAGGGGCCCCTGACCCAGGACAACTGGACGCCCAGGCCGGGCGGTCATCAGGCTGGAGCAGGTGCCAGGCCCCATCCCTGGGCCTGTCTCCGCACCGGCTCTGGGCACTATGGCTTCCATGGGTTCTAGGGTCAGTGGTCTTCGGTGGGGGGGCAGGGGGCTAACAGGACAGAGCCCCTGCAAGGAGGGCAGGCACCCTGGCTGCTGCAGGGAGCCCCCCACACTCAGACCACGAACCGAAGGGCCGGCCTGGGTGCCCTGGGTCGTGAGGGCCAGCGTCTGGAGGAAGAGGGAGGCGCCGGCAGGTTGGAGGGGACAGCGGTTGGGAGCTGGGGTGGAGGAAGGCGAGGAAAGGAGACGGCCGCGCAGGAGAGGGGCTCTGGAGGGGGGCCACGACCACTTCCGGGGGACCTGTATGGGCGAGGGCACAGGGGTGTGGGGTCGGGGTGAAGGGTGGGTGTAAACGGAGCCATGGGACCGGGGACAGAAGGCTGGTGGGCGAGGGCAGAGCACCCTGCGGAAGGGAGAGTGGGGCCCCTCGGCAGGTCCCGCCGGCCAGAACACGCACAGCCAGGGGAGCAGGGTCAGGCGCTCTGCCCTGGGGTCGGGGACGGCGCTCTGGGGAGGGCAGGCGGCAGGGGGCAATGCTGTTCCCCCAGGGCAGTGACATGGGGGGGACAAGACCCGGAAGCCCCCCCCGGTTTTGGTGAGTTGCAGAGTAAGTGTATACACGAGGCCTGCAAGGAGCGTCTGTCGCCTGCCCCTCCCCCAGCCCCGACCTTCGGGACCCACACGCCGCCCCACTGCTCCCCATTCCTGCCTCCAGAGACCGGGCCAGCCCCTGCGCCCTCCCCAGGACCTCAATTCCAAGTTGGAGCAGAAGAGGGACCCCTCCCCCACATCCTCACGTGTGACACAATCCAGAGAGACGGGCCCGTGCACACCCGGCGGCCAAGGAGACGTGTGAGCGCCGCTTCCCAACTTCCCCGGGGCCTGGGCGGCGGCGGGCACTCATGAGGAGCTGTGTGGGGACAGCTCTCCGAGAGTGGGGTCTGGGTGGGGCACCACAGGGGTCCCTCGGGCTCCAGGAGGTCAGGGACAGAGGAAGGTCAGTCCCCGCCTGGGGACCCCTGCTGGTCTGGGGCTTTGGCGACCACGCGTCACTGCAGGAAGACCTGTCACCTGCCGCGCGGGCTCCTCCCTGGGTCTCCAGGCGAGTCCAGCCAGCACTGAGGGTCAGAGCTCGTCACCACCATGGCTCCAACCTCCACCCCTCCCTCTGCGAGTGTTAATCGCCACAGGATTATTTTGGGGAACAGTTTGGCAATGTCTAGTTCCCTTTTTTATTGCAGTAAAATATAAGTAAACATAAAATTTACCATTTTTCATTGTGCAGTTGGGAGGCATTAAGCACATTCACACTGTCACATGTCCATCACCACCGTCCATCTCTAGAACGTTCCATCTTCCCAACGGAAACTGTCCCCATGAAATGCTCACCCCACCCTGTCCCCAGCCCCTGGCACCCCCTCCCCAAGTCCTGCTTTGTGTCCAAACGGGCCCGACTCCTCCAGGGACCTCGCAGGAGTGGAATCGCGTCCTCTCAGGGCTGGCTTGTTCCTCAGGGCAGTGTCCTCACGGCCCACCCATGTGGGAGCTGGGCCAGAATCTCCTCGGCCTCTAAGGCTGGGGGCTACCCCCGCTCGGATGGGCTTGTTTATCCACTCACCCAGTGATGGACACGGGCCACTGTGCGTCATGCCGTTTCCAGTGCTTTCAGGACACCGACCCCGGAGCCCGGCTGCCGGGGGCTCTGTGCTCAGCACCTCCCCCACGACCCCTGGGCTGTGCCACTTACGTTCCCGCCAACAGAGCGCGGGGTTCCGGTTTTAACTTTTGGTCAAAAACTTTTGCCAGCACGGTTCTCCCACAAACAGGGCTCACAACCCTGACAGGAAGGCAAGGCTGTCTCTCCTAAGTGTCCCCCAGGCCTGTCCAGAGAGTGGGGACACCCGTGTGCCCCTCTCACTCGCTGGGCAGACAGCACGTGGAGAACACGTGACCCCTCCAAGGACCAACATGTCAGGAGACCTGGAGGAGGGGGCCTCGTCCCTGCCTGGGCCCTGCCTGCAGCTCGGTGCCTGCATGGCCGGGGGAGGGGCCCAGATGACGGACCCTTCCCGGAGGAGCGCCAAGGCCCCCAGTCTCTTTTCTGTCTGTTTCCACCTGTTTCTGCTCCACTCTCTGGCTCTTCTCAGCTTCGTCTGGCCCCTCGTGCTGAACACCTTCTGTGTCTGCCATTGAGTTCTGGCAGCCATGATGGAATGTTCTGGAATGTTCTCTCACCAGAGGCTCCCATTCCCATTTCACAGATGCAGGGTGTGCCACTGCTGAGTTCTGCCCCCGGTTCACCCACTCTCCCCTGCTCTGCTGATCCTGGACACTGGTGGCCGCTGGAGTCCAGAGCAGGGACAAGGACGCCACCCGGCTCCAGCCTCTGCCCTGGGCGCCCTCCCAGGGCTCCTCCAGAGGCTCCAGCCCTTCCTGGCTCTGCCGGGCATCAGAAGGAGGCACACCAGCCCCTGTGCCCTGCAGACCACCCGGGGGTGAAGCCCAGGACCCCTTGCGCCTGCTTCTCTCCATCCCCTGGGTGCTGTCGTGTCCTCCTCCGCACCGCCCTGTGGCCCCGCGTGGCCCTGCCGGTGGCTGCTGCTATGGAGGTGTCTCTGGGCAGGCCCGACATGCAGCTCAGGATCCAGGCCCTGCCGCCATGTCACTGCCTCCTCCCTCCTCAACGAAGGCCCTCGGGTCTGGGAAGCGCCCACTTCCCTGCCATCCGGACTGGCAGCAGGGCCCAGAACCGTGCCCAGCACACACAGGTACGTCCCCGCCAGGGGCACCAAGCTGAGTGGAGGAAGGCACGAGACCCCAACGCAAGACCCCGACTCTCCTTGAGATGGGAAACGCGGATGCTAGCACAGCGAAGTCCGAGATGCACAACAGATGCGGGAAGACAGCTGCTGGCAGACAAAGGGCCAAAGTCCCGGGAACAAAGCCTCTTACAGAAGCACAACAAAGAGACAAACAATCCACAGAACGTAGGCGACAGCCGCGAAGAGGCGACCCACAGAAGTGCAGACCCACAGCCCCAGTGACCTCAGGCTCCAGAACCTTCCAGGGCTGCTGTCTGCCCCCTGCTGCCTGGAGCCCCAAGGGCACAGCAGGTCGTGCTTTTCACCCCTCCCCCCCCCATGGAGGGAGACCTCCCCTCCTGTGTGGACTGAGGATCTGTGATGAGTCAGGGCATCAAGACCCTCAGCCCCCAGCAAGCATCTCCTGGGAGTGGTGGGCTGTCCCTTGAGATGTCCACACGCCCACTAGTCAGCCACACACCGCAGCCGGCTGCCCACTGCCACTCCTGAGCCCCGACCTGGGGTGCCCCCCCACTGCTGGAAGCCAGGGTCCAAACGGGCCACGCATCACATGGGCTCACCTGCTGCTGGTCTCCCTGAATCAACACCCGTCCTGCCCCCTGAATCTATACCCATCCTGCCCCCCCAAATCTATACCTATACTGACCCCCCAATCTACANNNCCCAATCTACCCCCACCCTGACCCCCTGAATCTCACCTATCCTGACCCCCTGAATCTATACCCATCCTGCCCCCTTTGTCTTAGAATTACTCTTGTGAAATACGCATAATGCAAAATTGACCACCGTAAAGTGTTCAAGTCAGTGGTACTTAGTACACGCAGAGCATTGAGCAACTACCATCTCTAATTCCAGAACATTCTCATCAGCCTATAGGGAAAGCCCTTCCCCTTGGCTGTCAGCCCCATGGCCGCCCCCAGCCCCTGGCGGCCAGCAGTCTGCTCCCGAGGGTCCTCCTTACAGAAGGGTGAGGGACGGTTCACAGAAAGGGACCCACACGTACAGGCGGCCGCAGTGCCTGGTTCTCCGCTGAGCGACTTTTCCGGACTCGTCTGCTCTGCATCCTCATTCCTTTACAGGCAGGGCAACCTCTCTGCACGTCCTGTTTATGCGTCATCCACTGAGGGACACGCGGCGTCCCCTGTCTGGCAGCTGGGGACAGTGCTGTGCCTATTCCTGTAGGAGCCCCCCGTTCCCTGAGGCTGGTGCGCCGAGACCCCCTGAAACCTCGGATAGCCCCGACCCTGCACGTACACATCTCCTCTACGCGCACACCCGGGATATGGTTGGGGTCAGAAATCAGGCACAGGAAGGGGTCATCAGCCGTGAGCGACGGTAACAGGACAATCCTAGTGATACCCGGCAAGGGAGGCTGTGACCGTGGTGACCTGCACTCACCCTGCCCAGATGATGGGGGACATGAGACGCTGGGGACGAGGTGAATGAGGTGAGTGACGCTGGCTTGTGGCGCAGCGCGAGGCTGCACTGCCCTCCGAGCACGTCGGGAGGGGACCTCCTGTCCAGACGGCGGCTGATGGTGGGGAACCCAGACAACCACGACGGACTGCTGGGCGACCTTCTGCCGGAGCCCCTGCCCCTCTCAGGAAAGACTGGTTTGCTGGGCCACGTGGTAACTCCGTTTAACCTTCTGAGGGCCTGGACACTGCTCCAGGGCGGCCGAGCTGGGGCCCCGGCGGGCGCAGCCCTCTGGATGGCACCCGGCGCCCGAAGGGGGCAAGGACATTTTATGGGTTTCTGCAAAACAATCAGCACCCGCTGGCCCCTGGAGCAAACGCTGACTTCTATGGTTTTCATCCAGGTACGAGCGGAATGGCTGAAACGGCGGCCACGTGTGGGGCGCACCTCTGTGGTCCCAAAGGCGCTGACTCTGTGTTTGGCAAGAGGGAAAACTGAGGGGCCCTTTGTCTTCAGGAGCTGCCCCATCTGTGCAGCCACGTGTCTGCCCTGGTGGGAGCCGGGGCTCTGTGCTGGCAGCTGGCCGGGGGCGCCCACGCCCTGCCCACGGCTCGGGGAGCAGCCAGCCCAAGGGCAGGGCTGGGGTGGACACAGACCGGCTGCCCCAGCAGCTCCAGCAGGGCTGCAAGCCCACGCAGCCGGGCCACGGCCCAGTCTCGGGGCAAGGCCGGGGCACTTGGAGGCCTGGAGACCGGCATTTGGCCCAGCGTGCTTCCTGTAGGAATGTTCCAGCAGCGGTGAGCTGTGGCCGGACAGTTCGGAACCACCCACGCCCTGAGCGCAGGTCACCTGCCCCTGGCAGCCCGGGGTGGCCGCCAGCTCTCGGGCCCGGCTCAGCTTTCTCTGCTGTCCAGCCTTATCTGGACACGGCTGCTTCCTGCTAATCAGGAGGCGAGGTCAGAGGTGCCGTCTCAGTGTCTCCGCCGGCCGGCATGTGGGGCCAGAATGGCCCTTGTCACCGGAGCTGGGAAGCCCTGGAAGGAGGAAGGAGGAGTGGCGGGGTCACCGTGGGCCCCCCTTCTGGCCCCAGCCCAGCCAGCCTGCCCACGGTGGGGCCAGGGCGCCAGAGGAGGCGGGGAAGCAGCCGGTTCCCAAGGGAGGTGTTGCTGTCAGAGGCCAGCGTGGCCACCCACAGGGAGGAGCCAGGTGCCCACAGGGAGCACTATGTGTCTGTTGGGGAGAGCTTCAAGGGGGCCTGGGACCCCGAAAACTCCAGCCAGCCAGCAACATGACCATGTTACACAAGGGCATTGGTTGTTGGCCAACGCAACTGCTCTGGGACCAGCCACAGGGAGGTCTCCTGGGCCTGTGTCCTCCACCTGGTGACCCAAGTGCTCCAGAGGTCACCCTCGGCCCCTCGGCCTCCAGCCCAGCAGCCCCAGGCATGAGGGGAACCCCACATGGTCTCCGGCAGGCGAGGTCCCGCCCAGCGCTGTCCCTCCCGCCTGCTGAGGCCTTCCCGTTAGCGGAGGAAGTGGGGACGGCAGGCTGGGGAGCCCCCAGGGCACCTCGGTCGAGCCATGTGTCCCTCTTGAGCAGCCTGCAGGCTGGACTTCAGAGACACAACGATGGTCCTAGGTGGCTCTGCTCCAGGCAGGGGACGCTCAGCCAGCTGCCAGCCCTAAGGTCTGCCCACACAGGATCAAGTGCAGGCCTTTCTCTGGCCAAAATCTACCCATTTCCTGCCCCTCCCTGACAAGGGCAGAGAGGGCTGTGAGCACACTCGGAGGGTACCCTGGGGGGACAGCCTCGCTCTCCAGCTCCTTCAGCATCCAGCTTCCCGGGGGCTCACCCCCAGCCCGGCCTCCCCGGGGGCTCACCCCCAGTCTGGCCTCCTCGGGGGCTCACCCTGAGCCCAGCATCCCCAGGGGCTCACCTTGAGCCTAGCCTCCCCAGGCGTGTCTCCAGGCTAACCCAGAAAGGAGCCAGAACCTTCTCTCTCAAGTGTGCCCCATGTTGGGCAGAACTGCCCTCAGTGATGGGTCTCCACGCGGGCGGAGAGGAGTGGGGCCCGCACTGGTGGCAGGGACCTGTGTCACAGGCTGTCCCCCCCTCCCCGCACGGGCAGGCCCAGTGGAGGGACAGAACCAGCCCCCGCTGGGCACTGAGTGGTTCCACGTTGTCCAATGACGACAATGCACCTGGGGCAGCCTGACCTCCCAGAGGTGAAGGGAAGCGTAGGAGCCCCAAGGGGGCCGGGGGTGGGGGGAGTCACGAGGCAAAGGGGCTGGTGTGGTCCTGGCATCGCTGATGCCTCACAGCAGGGCGTCCTCAAGGGCTCTGACCCAGCAGAGCCCGGGGTTCAGTGGGCGCCCCCACCGGGCCCTGCTGGGCACCGGGTCCCGGCAGACCAGAGGCATGAGGCTGCCCGCAGGCGCCGTCCGGGGAGGGGTCGGAGGAGGCCTGCGGTGGGCACCCTCCCAAACACTGGGGGCAGTGGGTGCCATGCGCTAAATTTTGTTTCTTCCAAAATTCGAGTAGAAACCCGCCCCCTCCGGCATCATGGCGGCAGGAGGTGGGGCCTGGACGGTGAGGCCCGGGGGCGGGGGGGGGCCCGGCTGCTGGGCCAGGGCCNCCAGGGACCACGCCCCTCCACCGACAGGGCAGCAGGGCCCCGTCCCGAGGGAGCCGGGCAGGCGCAGGACGGCGGCAGCGTGCTGGCTGGCCCCACCCCGGGCCAGGACAGTGGTGACGCCGACCGTGCGCACACCGAACCCACAGGGGGCCTTCCAAGCAACCGGCGAGAACTCATTCCCCACGAGGAACCACGAGCAGGCTTCTCCCCAGCTTCTCAAAATCGCTGTGGGGCCAGAAGACAGTGTCCAGGGGCCCGGGAGGGTGGGGCAGGGGCCAGGCACTGGGGTCT
This sequence comes from Crocuta crocuta, assembly GCF_008692635.1. Lineage (NCBI taxonomy): Eukaryota > Metazoa > Chordata > Mammalia > Carnivora > Hyaenidae > Crocuta > Crocuta crocuta. Next base: position 245,570 of record NW_027528876.1, on the reverse strand, counting down.
CCGGGCACTGTGCTCGCAGGGCCTGGGGCCAGGGCGGCGGGGAGGGGGCAGCACACGCCAGTAACAGATAAAGGAACAGAAAACTTTCCTGGAGAGACTAATAAAGGAAAGCAAATCAATCTTGATCCGTTTCCCAGAAAAAAATGAACAAAAAAGCAAAGGAAAAGAAAGCATGACAACAGAGCGAACGTAGCAAGTGCCGCAGAGGTGCCAGCCTGCCGGTCAGAAGCGGACTGTGTGTGAGCTGACCCCCGGGCAGAGCGGGGGCTGCGCAGACACGGCCGGCCGGGAGGTGCTGAAGACAGCGGGTTCAAGCGAGGAGGACAGAAATGACAAGGGGCCTGTCACCAGGAAGCTGAGCCAAGGCCGCCCCAGCCACGCCCAGACCACCTGCGCAGGAGGGCAGGCGGCGCACCCGGCAGCGGTGACCTGGGAAGCAGGCCAGGGTCCAGGGGGAGACGCCACTCGCCCAGCCGGCCGGGGGCGTGTCACCAGAGGCCTGCGAGGAAGCAGCACAGCCCCGGCTGGGAAAGGACGAGACGAAATCTCCAGGAAGCCCGTCCACCCCCTCTCACAAACCCGTCTTGGGCTTCCTGCACATCCCGCCCGCCTGGGCTGCGTCCGCCCCGGGCGCCACCAGGCTCCCAGCACCACACAGACCACGTGCAGCCTCTGCTGGCACCAGGGCCCCCCTCACCCCATGCCAGCCCCCCCCACTGGCTCCACCTGCGAACACCCGAGACGCGCTGGCCACGGCCACCGACTGCCCACCCAGGTCCACAACAAGGCGCTCCCAGGTCTGTGCTAAGCCCTCTGGGCCCCTGCCTCGCCACCCCCCTGCTCTGCCACTTGCTCTCCTGAGAATCAGGTGACTAGTCTGGGAGAGACACATGGCCACCTGCTCCCCCGGGCGCGCACCCCTCGCCTCCTTCCTCCCAACCAAGGCACACAGACACGGACCCCAAGTTCCCTCCAGCCACCACCACCCCCTCCTCTCCCAGACGGTGCCCACGTCTCCCACTCTCTCCGGGCCACACCCCAGCAGGCTCAGCCCCAGCCAGAGAAACTCCTGGAGGGTCCCAACAAGGGGTCTGTGCTCACACATCTCCTTCCAGCAGCAGCCTCCCTGGTCTCGAGCCTCCAGAATCCAGGGAGGTTCTCACCCTTCCCAACAGTGAGTGCAGGGCTCTTCTTAGCCACACCCCTGCCCTCGGGCCCATCCGGGAGGGACCACCTCAGGTTTGCCAGGGACCCCACCAAGTGAGGGCCAGGGTCACACCGAAGTCAGGCCAACAGTCAGGCGGACTGGCCTGCAGGCGCGGCCACTTCCCACCACCCTCTGTGGGCACAGCTCCCCATGCCAAGCCAGAATCCTGCCCACAGCTCGCTGGGTGGCCGGGACGAAAGAGTCAAGGTGTCATCGCACAGGATGAGGTACACTGGCTCAGGCGGGCCTGGCCTCCCAGGGGGGCCACGAGACCCCGAAAAGGAAGGGGCAGGGTGGGGTGCCGCGTGGAGCCGGTGTGAGGCAGGTGCAGGTGCAGGTGGGTGCTCGCCCCTCCCCCGCACCTGCCCTGAGTCCCGGCTGCGGACGCCCCGCCGTCCCCGGCAGCTGGAGACGGGCTCCATGTGCAGAGGAAGCAGCCTGTGTGGACCCTCCAGTCACCTGTTCGCTCCGAGCGCTGGGCCCACAACACTCCCCGGGCTTCCCCATTTCCAGCGGCACTCTGGCCACTTACACGGCAGCAACCCCCTCCCCCGAGACTCTCCTGGAGCTTCTGGACGCGCCCCCCCCGCCCCGTCCTCCCCACAAGCATCAGCCAGTCCAGTGCCCAGGACGGTGCGGGAGGCCGGGGGGCCGCAGGGAGGGGGGAGCAGGCTGGGCCTGGTTCCACGGGCTTCTCGTCCAGGCAGGAAAGGCAACAGCTGCCACGGAGCAAATCTCAAATGACCACGGGAATGCCAAGCTGGGCGCCAGGAGCAGCCGAGACGGAGGCAGCAGGGCGTGTGGGGGGCCCCGGGCCCCTGCGCCGGAGCGCTGCCCTGGCTTCCCGCGCCCACGGCTCCGTGGCCTGGGGGCGGGCCTCGCTCTGGGGCTCTGGGTGGAGGAGCCGGCCTGCCTTTCTCTCTGGGCGGCCAGGCCAGGCCACGCTCTGGGCAGAAAGGACCCTGTCCTCCCCCTCCTCTTAAAGGAAACAGGAAACCCCCAGCCGGAGCGAGTTCACCCGGAGCCCTCTTGTAAACCAGGCCAACCAGACACGTTTTCTGTGTGCTCCTGACACGAAGAGCCCATCACCGCCCAGCGTGCTCCCCGAGAGCGGCCAGGCCGTGGGCCCCGGCCACAGTCCGCGGGGCGGTGTCTTCCCACCCACTGGGCTGCCTCCTCTGCCTGAAGACACCGCCCGGGGCTCCTGTTGCAGGGACAGCACACGCGGACGCCCCAGCTTTCAAGTGACGGCGAGGCGAGACCAGCAGTTTCCTGCGTCCCCCACGGCGGCGGCTGGTGACACAGCTGTCCCCTCCCTGGCGGGCCTCTGTGCCGTGGTGGCACAGGATGGAATGTCTGCCTGTCCACGGGGCCAAACTGCTGAGCAGGGGCAGCCTGCCCCCCTGCTGGCTACACGCCCCAGGGAAGGGTTGTGATCGCCTCTTCTTGAGGAAATGATCCCCCAAGAGGCAGATGAGGAGAGAGAACAGGTGTGGCCGTCCTCGGTTGGATCAAAAGAAGCAGAGGCCAGGGCAGGGCGGGGCCTCGCTGCCGGGCAGGGGCGCGGGCTGTCCACACCGGCTTCCCCCAGGGAACCCTCACCGTGGCCCCCACGCTGGTCTGCCGCCTACACGGGGCTTTTATCTGCCAAGACCGATGCCACTGGTGACCTTCCGGGAGCTCAGCTGTCGACAGTCCTGCTCCAGACCCAGGCCACAAAAACCACACATCTAGAACCTTCCATGACCTGCCAGGGTCTAGGTGGCTTTCTAGAACCCACAGATGGGTGTGGCCCATCCTCCCCAGCACATGCGGGCAAGTCGGAGGCAGAGATGTCAGACGCCTCCCACCCAGACCCCAAGGCCTCAGCCTCATGTCTCCTCACTGGGGACCCCAGCAGGGCCCCTCGCTCGGCTGTAGCGCCCACACTGCTGAGCACAGACCAGGAAGGCAGCCTCCGTTGTCACAGCACAGCCTGAGAGCCAAGTGGCTGGAAGGGAGCCAGGACCCCGTGCCCCTCACAAGCGAATGGCCCATCACCCCCCCACCACGCCCCTTCTGTCCAGGAAACCCCGTCGTCTTCCCTCCCTCCCGTGGGCTCACCCTGAGCAGGCCCCTGCTCAGCCCCCCACGCTCACTCCTCTCTCGGGGGCCCCGCACCCACACCCGAGTTGGTCGTCCCGCCCCTGATGCTCCATCGGGCCAGCGTCGTGTTTGTAAACATGGTCCTGTCCACACATTTCCTGCCTGAGCCGCCCAGAGGAGGGGTGTGCCAGCCCCGTCCCGGGCAGCGACGGCCGTCCAGTTACGCTGCCCCTGGTCACAGCCCAAGCTGGGGCCCGGCCAGAGCCCGCACGCCCCGGAGGACCCGCTGCAATGGCCTCAGACCCCCACGGGGACCCCAGGGAACAAGGAGCTGGTCCCCTCCCGGGTGGGCAGGGATGAGTGTGCAAGCCCTGAGGCAGCCCCTGCCGCCCAGGAGTGTGCCCCACTCCGCCCAGGGCAGGGGGGCCTAACCAGCCGGGGCACAAGGTCAACCATAGTCACGCCACAAAGTGAGACTCAAATTACCCGAAAGATCCTGATAAATAAACTTGAAGGAATAAAAAATATCTGGGAAAAAAAAAATGTAGTGGAAGATGCAGGCGCCCAGCTGTCCACAGTTTGAGGCTCTGACTCACACAGAAGCCACCCCAGAGGTCACCGCGGGCCTGCCTGGGGGGCGTCGCCACTTTCCCAGTGGGGAAAACGTGTGCCCTACACACTGAGCTGGTCAGCCGGGGACAGGAAGGAGGTGGGTGCCACACAGATGGAGACAGTGCCGTCCACGCAGGGCAGAGCCGGGCCTGGGGGGGACGANGAGCAACGACAGGGGCTAAACCCCTGACAACAGAAGTCGCCCACACAGAGGGCAAAGGGTGGCAGTGTGGACAGACGCCTGTGACCGTGCTGCTCACCTCAGACCCCACGGGGGGAGGGGGCTGGAACGGTGGTGTTGCCACGTGGAAACCAGACACGGAGCCAGCTGACAGCCAGCCGTGACACACTCGAGGCACCTCCCTTGCTGCCAGGAGCACAACCCAGCTCGGGGGGGGGCCCCAAACCCAAACCCCTCCCCGGCCTGACCCTCCGTGTCCACCGCCTGTCCCGGCCCCCCACCCCTCCTCTCCCACCATCGGGGCAGCGGTGCCCACAGGGTGAGGGCACCATGGCCGGGCGTCACCTGTGCCCCCCGCCCCTCGCCCTTGAGGTGCAGACACCGACGTTCCCCAGACGCCTCCACAGGAGAGCCGCCCTGGCCGCTCTGCGCTCGGCCCCCCCAGCTGTCAGGTGCAGAGCACAGAACCCGGCCTTCCTCCAGAGGGAGCGGGGCCCGGGCGGCCGAGACGCTGCGGCTCTGGTTCAGTGGCCGTGACCGAGGCACCTCCAGGGCAGACGGGAGCTGGGCCTCTAAATACCCGCCCACACGGTCTTCAGGGCCGGCTTTCCGCTGCCCAGGCTGCCTAGCGATCCCCGGGAGCCGACAAGGGGCAGGCGCGGGCCAGCAGTTCCGCACACTTGCCGCGCTCTGCACCGAGTCCAAACTGCCGCCGGCCAGGACGCAGGCGTGTGCCAGTTCCCGGGCGCAGCTGCCTGGGGCCGCCGAGGTGCTGGAGGGCACCCGCTGTGCTGCGGGAGGGTGCCCTCCACCCTGCCTGTCTGCGTCCCTGGGACGGGTCACTCCGGCCCGGCCACACGCCACCTGGGCTCCTGTCGGACCCTCGAGATCTGATCCATCACAGGGTCAAAAAGACCAATCACTTTTCCTGATTCTACAGCCACTGTCTGGGGTGGTCTCCCTACCCCCTCGGACTCCCTCCCTCCCTCGGCCCTCCCCTCGGACTCCCTCCCTCCCTCCCTCGGCCCTCCCCTTGGACTCCCTCCCTCCCTCGGCCCTCCCCTCGGACTCCCTCCCAGGTGGGACTGCCAGCACCTGGGGCAGGAGCAGGGGAGAGCTGCTTCTGGAGCCCAACCAAAGGGTCCCCACCTAAGCAGCATGTGAGACCGCACACCTGCCCCAGCGCAGCAGCCGAGAGGTCCTCTGCGACAGCTGCTTCCTGCCGCACAAAAGCCAATTCTGCACGGGCAGCACGGGCAGTAGAGCGCGGCCCAGCCCACACGCACGGGTGAGCTGCAGCGCGGGGCACGGCAGGCCCCAGCGCCCCCCACAGCTGCCAGCCCATGGGCCGTGGAATGCCGGCCTCCCCGGTCTCCCCTCGGAGCAGACTTCATCCTTCAGACGCTGCAGGCACCCTGGGCCCACCCCGACCCTCACACACACCCACCAGCCCCACCGCCAGCCAAGTGCGTGGCTCCCCTGGCACACGCCCGCACGCTCGAAACAAATCCCACACCCGTGAGCAAAGCACCTCTGTTCAGCTCTGGGAGCTTCACCAAGTAGCCACTCCACGTCCAGGCCGAGCCCTGGGCAGGACACAGTGCGGTCCCCACTGGCCGGCCAGTAGAAGGAAGAGCTGAGAACCGGCCACCATCACAGGGACACAAAACCTGCACGAGTGGGATGAGCTGTCGTGCATCCAGACGGGGCTCCAGACGCGAGCGAGGACACCGCAGACAGACGGCTACTGAAGAGAGGTTGGCTGGCACTTCCCAGAACCGGTCAAAACCACCAACCCACAAAGTTGGAGAGCCCGCACCCGGACCAGGCAGCGTCAGGAGGAAGGCACACCTGCAGCAACAGAGGCGACCACAGAGCCACCAGGAAGGCCAGACCTTCAGATGAGTCTCACCTGACAGCTGACTTCCCAAGAGCAAAACTGAGTGCAAAGTCAGGAAGATGTGCCCTCCGTGTGCAGACGGGAGAGGCCACCTGCACGTCCACACCTGCAGGACACCTGCACATGGGGGGGAGAGGCCACCCGCACGTCCACACCCGCAGGACACCTGCACATGGGGGGGAGAGGCCACCCGCACGTCCACACCCGCAGGACACCTGCACATGGGGGGGAGAGGCACCCGCACATCCACACCCGCAGGACACCTGCACATGGGGGGAGAGGCCACCCGCACATCCACACCCGCAGGACACCTGCACATGGCGGGGAGAGGCCACCCGCACGTCCACACCCACAGGACACCTGCACATGGGGGGGAGGTGCCACCCGCACGTCCACACCCGCAGGACACCTGCACATGGCGGGGAGAGGCCACCCGCACGTCCACACCCGCAGGACACCTGCACATGGAGGGGAGAGGCCACCTGCACATCCACACCCGCAGGACACCTGCACATGGAGGGGAGAGGCCACCTGCACATCCACACCCGCAGGACACCTGCACATGGAGGGGAGAGGCCACCTGCACATCCACACCCGCAGGACACCTGCACATGGAGGGGAGAGGCCACCTGCACATCCACACCCGCAGGACACCTGCACATGGAGGGGAGGGGCCACCTGCACGTCCACACCCGCAGGACACCTGCACATGGGGGGGAGGTGCCACCTGCACGTCCACACCCACAGGACACCTGCACATGGGGGAGGAGAGGCCACCTGCACGTCCACACCCGCAGGACGCCTGCACATGGAGGGGAGAGGCCACCTGCACATCCACACCCGCAGGACACCTGCACATGGGGGGGGAGATGCCACCTGCACGTCCACACCCGCAGGACACCTGCACATGGGGGGGGAGAGGCCACCTGCACGTCCACACCCGCAGGACACCTGCACATGGGGGGCAGTGCCACCCTCACATCCACACCTGCAGGACACCTGTACATGGGGGAGGAGAGGCCACCTGCACGTCCACACCCGCAGGACACCTGCACATGGGGGGGAGGTGCCACCTGCACGTCCACACCCACAGGACACCTGCACATGGGGGAGAGGCCACCTGCACGTCCACACCCGCAGGACACCTGCACATGGAGGGGAGAGGCCACCTGCACGTCCACACCCGCAGGACACCTGCACATGGGGGAGGAGGTGCCACCTGCATGTCCACACCCACAGGACACCTGCACATGGGGGACAGTGCCACCCTCACGTCCACACCTGCAGGACACCTGCACATGGGGAGGAGGTGCCACCTGCACGTCCACACCCGCAGGACACCTGCACATGGGGGGGGAGAGGCCACCTGCACGTCCACACCCACAGGACATCCTCTAGAAGAAAGGGTCAACGTTTCCAAACGTTTCCAGATACACAGAAAGAACAGTTATCAACACAGCCTCACTAAAGAAAATTCTCAAGATGCATTTTCCGACATGACCAGGAGGAAATCAATTCCAGGATCTGAGTCACCAGAAGAATGAAGGAAAAGGGCACCTGGGTGGCTTAGTTGGTTAAGCGTCCGACTTTCGCTTGGGTCATAATCTCACGGTTCGTGGGTTCGAGCCCTGCATCTGGCTCTGTGCTGACTGCCAGCTCAGAGCCTGGAGCCTGTTTCAGTCTGTGACTCCCTCTCTCTCTGATCCTCCCCGGCTCACACTGTCTCTCTCTCCTAGAAATAAATAAAAAAAAATATTTAAAAAAAAAGAAGAAGAATGAAGGAAAGGAAGCAGTGAGTTTGAGGTTAATCAAGTGTTAGCAGAATAACGAGGGAACAAGCCCTCCTGGGTTTCCAGGACGGCTCTGTACACCGGACAAGAGCATGTACGCATGAAAGGGTTCTGTCAAAATAACACGCTGTAGGGCCCGTCCTTGCGTCTGTCAGGAGCGGAATAAGATAAAACTTGAAACTACAACCAGTATGGAAATTACAATCTACACGGTAACCACTGAGACACAGAAAGAGTGGTAAGTTTCAAACTAATATACGATGGAGAAACAGAAAAAAGGAAAAAAAAAAACAGTACAAAATAAGACCCAAGAGAAAGCAAACATAAAAAATAAAAAACTGATGAGCACAAAAAATAAACAGGTAGACGCGAACCCAAACGTCAATAATTTGGACAAATGACAACAGACTGAACGTTCTAGTTAAAAATTAAAGATTCTCAGAGTGACCAAAAACTAGATCCACGCCGAATAACCAAAGACACATGTCACATGTAAGGATGCGGGCAAGGCTAAAGAAAGGTGGAAAAAGAAAGAACAGGCAGGTGCTCTCCAGAAGCTCAGAGAGCTTTCCTGCCACCAAAGTCCACGTTCAGACAGACAGCATTCCCAGATAGTCACATGCACTCAAAGTTCAAAACCGCCGGAAGGTATCATAATCCAAGCACGTGTGTGCCTAACAGCTTAGCTGACACAACTCCAAGAGAGATAGATCAATCCAACATCGGAAGATCCTAACACACGTCTCCAGTAGACGAAAACGGGACCAGATCTGAAGAAGGCACTGAACTGAGCGTGGCGTGTGTGGACAGACATCAAACGCCATCGACTGCCAGAAACACATTCCTTTTCGGTACAAACAGAGCATGTATGAAAACTGACCTCAAACCGAGCCATAAGACAAGTCACAAAAAACGTTAAGGACCTGGTGCCATCCTGCCCACCCTCTCTGACCACAACACAATTAAGTTAGAAAAGAACAACGGGCAGAAGAGAGATGGACTGCATCACCGAGAACTAAGTAGGAAGAAAACCCATATGCTTGCATATTAAGAAACTTGGAAGTATCCCGACAGGCTACAGAAAGAATAGTGAAAAACGCATCTTCGGTGGAACGACTGTACAAAAGCCTGCGAGGTGCAGCTGACTTCCTACGAAGACATGCTTGCGGGCAAGGGGACGAGGAGCCGCGCGTTTACCTGAAGAAATTACAAGCAACAGCAGCGCAGGCCTGAGCATGAGCGGCAGAAGACCAGGGAGCGGTGTCGTCTCACCCACCGCTGAGCCCTTGGTGACCGAGACGGCCGAGCTCGTGCACCTGCACAGCCGGCGTGACGGCCCGAGGGGACGGCACTACAGACCCTGCCGCCGCCAAGTGAAGAAAAACGAGAGAATATTACGAACAACCATGTGCCAAAAAACTCGAAAATCTGGACAAAATGGACAAATTCTCAGGAAAACAGATTTTAAAACACCAGCCAAAGAGGGAGAAGTGTCCCGCAGCTATGGAAGCCGCTTAACCTGGGCGCTGCCCGTCCGGCGACCCCTCGCTGAGCCTCCTCTCGGGCGCGCCCCGCA